>NW_027601651.1:0-12500 GCF_053455715.1 Rhinoraja longicauda
AGAGAGAGAGAGAGAGAGAGAGAGAGATATATATATATATATATATATATAGAGAGAGAGGTAGATACATATCTATGTGCTGTCTACACCCCCCCCAATGGAATCACCATACTTTTGAGGAGGATCTATTTGAGGACGTACAGGTTTGTAGGTTAATTGGCTGGGTAAATGTAGAAATTGTCCCTAGTGGGGTGTAGGATAGTGTTAATGTACGGGGATCGCTGGGCGGCGCGGACTTGGAGGGCCGAAAAGGCCTGTTTCCGGCTGCATATATATGATATGATATGATATTTGAAACTCTCCACACGGAAACCAACCATTTCCAGGCCCAGGGCAAATGCGCTACTATGTGGGGACTTGAATGCAAAAGGGACCGGATGTGAACCCCGATTTCATAGACCCACGGGGCAACAGCCGTGTGTCCGGTCAAACCCCCCCCCGCCCCCCCTTGTACGTCACTCCAACCATCACCGACCGCAACAACCTTGACTGTGAAATAAACAAAAGTGGCAGAGAGGTAGTGCATCTCTGTGGAGCCTTGGGCCTATTTCTAGTCAATGGTAGGTTCAGAGGGGACTCGATGGGCAGGTTGACATATTCCTCAGCTCTTGGGTCTAGCGTGGTGGTCCATGCAATCACTGATATGGGGCAGGGGGCACTATTAGTGCATTCACTGTGAGGCAGCAGTCCTCTCTCTCTCTCTCAGACCATAGACAAATCAACGTGTACCTGACATTCTCTGCTCATATTAAAGACGTTAAAAAGGAAGCCCAGTAAACTCCATAAACGAAATCAGAGACATACAGATGGCGCCCTGAACTCACCCCCCCCCCCCCCCCCATCTCACCAATAAAATATCGACATTTAAGACAAACCCCATACGAGACTACCAGAGATGGTGTAAAGGTGGCCATTAATGGCGGCACAGCGGTAGAGTTGCTGCTTTACAGCGCCGGAGACTCAGGTTCAATCCCGACTACGGGCGCTGCACTGTAAGGAGTTTGTACGTTCTCTCTCCCCGTGACCTGCGTGGGTTTTCTCCGAGATCTTCGGTTTCCTCCCACACTCCAAAGACGTACAGGTATGTAGGTTAATTGGCTGGGTAAATGTAAACATTGTCCCTAGTGGGTGTAGGATAGTGTTAATGTGCGGGGATCGCTGGGCGGCGCGGACTTGGAGGGCTGAAAAGGCCTGTTTCCGGCTGTATATATATGATATGATATGATATTTGAGAACTCTCCACACGGAAACCAACCATTTCCAGGCCCAGGGCAAATGCGCTACTGTGTGGGGACTTGAATGCAAAAGGGACCGGATGTGAACCCCGATTTCATAGACCCACGGGGCAACAGCCGTGTGTCCGGTCAAACCCGCCCCCCCCTTGTACGTCACTCCAACCATCACCGACCGCAACGACCTTGACTGTTAAATAAACAAAAGTGGCAGAGAGGTAGTGCATCTCTGTGGAGCCTTGGGCCTATTTCTAGTCAATGGTAGGTTCAGAGGGGACTCGATGGGCAGGTTGACATATTCCTCAGCTCTTGGGTCTAGCGTGGTGGACCATGCAATCACTGATATGGGGCAGGGGCACTATTAGTGCATTCACTGTGAGGCAGCAGTCCTCTCTCTCTCTCTCTCAGACCATAGACAAATCAACGTGTACCTAACATTCTCTGCTCATATTAAAGACGTTAAAAAGGAAGCCCAGTAAACTCCATAAACGAAATCAGAGACATACAGATGGCGCCCTGAACTCACCCCCCCCCCCCCCCCATCTCACCAATAAAATATCGACATTTAAGACAAACCCCATACGAGACTACCAGAGATGGTGTAAAGGTGGCCATTAATGGCGGCACAGCGGTAGAGTTGCTGCTTTACAGCGCCGGAGACTCAGGTTCAATCCCGACTACGGGCGCTGCACTGTAAGGAGTTTGTACGTTCTCTCCCCCCGTGACCTGCGTGGGTTTTCTCCGAGATCTTCGGTTTCCTCCCACACTCCAAAGACGTGCAGGTATAGACAATAGACAATAGACAATAGGTGCAGGAGTAGGCCATTCAGCCCTTCGAGCCTGTACGCACCGCCATTCAATGCGATCACGGCTGATCACTCTCAATCAGTACCCCGTTCCTGCCTTCTCCCCATACCCCCTCACTCCGCTATCCTTAAGAGCTCTATCCAGCTCTCTCTTGAAAGCATCCAACGAACTGGCCTCCACTGCCTTCTGAGGCAGAGAATTCCACACCTTCACCACCCTCTGACTGAAAAAGTTCTTCCTCATCTCCGTTCTAAATGGCCTACCCCTTATTCTCAAACTGTGGCCCCTTGTTCTGGACTCCCCCAACATTGGGAACATGTTTCCTGCCTCTAATGTGTCCAATCCCCTAATTATCTTATATGTTTCAATAAGATCCCCCCTCATCCTTCTAAATTCCAGTGTATACAAGCCCAATCGCTCCAGCCTTTCAACATACGACAGTCCCGCCATTCCGGGAATTAACCTAGTGAACCTACGCTGCACGCCCTCCATAGCAAGAATATCCTTCCTCAAATTTGGAGACCAAAACTGCACACAGTACTCCAGGTGCGGTCTCACCAGGGCCCGGTACAACTGCAGAAGGACCTCTTTGCTCCTATACTCAACTCCTCTTGTTACGAAGGCCAACATGCCATTGGCTTTCTTCACTGCCTGCTGAACCTGCACGCTTCCTTTCATTGACTGATGCACTAGGACACCCAGATCTCGTTGAACTCCCCCTCCTCCTAACTTGACACCATTCAGATAATAATCTGCCTTTCTATTCTTACTTCCAAAGTGAATAACCTCACACTTACCTACACTTACCTTACCTATGTAGGTTAATTGGCTGGGTAAATGTAAACATTGTCCCTAGTGGGTGTAGGATAGTGTTAATGTGCGGGGATCGCTGGGCGGCGCGGACTTGGAGGGCCGAAAAGGCCTGTTTCCGGCTGTATATATATGATATGATATGATATGATATGAATGGCATTGATATGATCTTTCACAAGGCAGCTATCAAGGCTGACCTTGTAAAACAGAAGAGAAAAACCATCCCATAAAAACACAACCGTGAAAAATGGTCTGACCACGAAGAGCGAAAATGTCAGAAAACATCAGAGGAAAATATCAAATCAAAAAACACCGCCAACTAAAACAACTCGGACTTACGTATTAGATCCAGTGAAACCCTTAAAAGATATAAACACACTATCAGCAACAAAACTACGCCCATCAAAGACTTGAAGAGACTCCATAAATCAAAACAAATTCTGGGAAATGTGGAATAACCTGGGCACAACATAAACCACAAGCATCATAAATCAGAGCATCGAGTATAGAAGTTGGGATGTAATGTTAAAATTGTACCGGGCATTGGTGAGGCCGAATCTGGAGTATGGTGTGCAGTTCTGGTCGCCAAATTATAGACAATAGACAATAGACAATAGGTGCAGGAGGAGGCCATTCGGCCCTTCGAGCCTGTACGCACCGCCATTCAATGCGATCACGGCTGATCACTCTCAATCAGTACCCCGTTCCTGCCTTCTCCCCCATACCCCCTCACTCCGCTATCCTTTAAGAGCTCTATCCAGCTCTCTCTTGAAAGCATCCAACGAACTGGCCTCCACTGCCTTCTGAGGCAGAGAATTCCACACCTTCACCACCCTCTGACTGAAAAAGTTCTTCCTCATCTCCGTTCTAAATGGCCGACCCCTTATTCTTAAACTGTGGCCCCTTGTTCTGGACTCCCCCAACATTGGGAACATGTTTCCTGCCTCTAATGTGTCCAATCCCCTAATTATCTTATATGTTTCAATAAGATCCCCCCTCATCCTTCTAAATTCCAGTGTATACAAGCCCAGTCGCTCCAGCCTTTCAACATACGACAGTCCCGCCATTCCGGGAATTAACCTGGTGAACCTACGCTGCACGCCCTCCATAGCAAGAATATCCTTCCTCAAATGTGGAGACCAAAACTGCACACAGTACTCCAGGTGCGGTCTCACCAGGGCCCTGTACAACTGCACACAGTACTCCAGGTGCGGTCTCACCAGGGCCCTGTACAACTGCAGAAGGACCTCTTTGCTCCTATACTCAACTCCTCTTGTTACGAAGGAAGGATGTCGACAAAATGGAGAGGGTACAGAGGAGATTTACTAGAATGTTGCCTGGGTTTCAGCACTTAGGCTACAGAGAGAGGGTTGAACAGGTTGGGTCTTTATTCTTTGGAGCGTAGAAGGTTGAGGGGGGACTTGATAGAGGTTTTTAAAATTTTAAGAGGGACGGACAGAGTTGACGTGGGTAGGCTTTTCCCCTTGAGAGTGGGGAAGATTCCAACAAGGGGACATAACTTTAGAATTGAGGGACAAAAGCCTGTCCAACCCCTTAAGAATTTTATATGTTTCTATAAGATCCCCCCTCAGTCTTCTAAATTCCAGCGAGTACAAGCCCAGTCTATCCAATCTTTCCTCATATGTAAGTCCTGCCATCCCAGGAATCAATCTGGTGAACCTTCTCTGTACTCCCTCTAAGGCAGAAATATATATCTTGAAAAACTCAGTCTGGCGACTCCACACCCTGAGAGACCAACATGTACACACACACACACACACACACACACACAGACACAATACGTAACAGCACGCCACACCCTGAGAGACCAACATGTACACACACACACACACACACACACACAGACACAATACGTAACAGCACGCCACACCCTGAGAGACCAACATGTACACACACACACACACACACACACAGACACAATACGTAACAGCACGCCACACCCTGAGACCAACATGTACACACACACTCACACACACACACAGACACAATACGTAACAGCACGCCACACCCTGAGAGACCAACATGTACACACACACACACAGACACAATACGTAACAGCACGCCACACCCTGAGAGACCAACATGTACACACACACACACACACACACACTACGTAACAGCACGCCACACCCTGAGAGACCAACATGTACACACACACACACACACACAGACACAATACGTAACAGCACGCCACACCCTGAGAGACCGACATGTACACACACACACACACACACAGACACAATACGTAACAGCACGCCACACCCTGAGAGACCAACATGTACACACACACACACACACACAATACGTAACAGCACGCCACACCCTGAGAGACCAACATGTACACACACACACACACAGACACAATACGTAACAGCACGCCACACCCTGAGAGACCAACATGTACACACACACACACACAGACACAATACGTAACAGCACGCCACACCCTGAGAGACCAACATGTACACACACACACACACACAGACACAGACACAATACGTAACAGCACGCCACACCCTGAGAGACCAACATGTACACACACACTCACACAGACACAATACGTAACAGCACGCCACACCCTGAGAGACCAACATGAGGGGTAATTTCTTTACTCAGAGGGTGGTGGCTGTATGGAATGGGCTTCCGGTGGAAGTGGTGGAGGCTGGCTCGATTTTATTATTTAAGAGTAAATTGGATAGGTATATGGATGGGAGGGGGTTGGAGGGTTATGGTCTGAGTGCAGGTAGATGAGACTAGGTCAGGGAGAATGGTCGGCGTGGACTGGTAGGGCCGGACAGGCCTGTTTCCATGCTGTAGTTGTTATATGGTTATATGGTTATATGGTTATATGGTTATATGGTAGTATGGTTATATGGTTATATGGTTATATGGTTATATGGTTGTATGGTTATATGGTAGTATGGTTATATGGTTATATGGTTATATGGTTATATGGTTATATGGTTATATGGTAGTATGGTTATATGGTTATATGGTTATATGGTTATATGGTTATATGGTTATATGGTTATATGGTTATATGGTTATATGGTTATATGGTTATATGGTAGTATGGTTATATGGTTATATGGTTATATGGTTATATGGTTATATGGTTATATGGTTAAATGGTTATATGGTTATATGGTTATATGGTAGTATGGTTATATGGTTATTACCAACTCAAGATGGTGATACCTGGAGGGCATATTTCAAAGATCTGTATAAAGATATTCCAAGAAATAAAATAAACTCAAGCTACTCTTATATCAGAGAAAAACTCCAAAGATTAGAAGCAACAACTAGAGACTATCGACTTCCCAATCACTCCAGAAGAATTGGCCATCAAACTAAAATCTCTCCACTCAAAAGAAAGCTTGTGGTCCAGACAGCATTAAAAATGAAATGCTTAAATACAGCACTCCGGAGATGCAGAACATAATGCTGTTCAACATCACATTACGTTCAGGTTATTTTCCCAATATTTGGTGTCAAGGGCTTATTTCGCCCATTTATAAGAATGGAAACATATCAGATCCAAACAATTATCGTGGCAGTATCTGCCTAGGGAAGTTATTCTGCAGTATTATCAATGACAGAATGCAGGATTTCCTTAGCAAATGTAATATTCTCAGTAAAAATCAAATTGGCTTCCTTCCAAAACACCGCCCCACTGACCATATCTATACTCTTCACACGCTCATTGGAACGGCCCGGTCGCGCAGCTGTAGAGTTGCTGCTTTACAGCGAATGCAGCGCCGGAGACTCAGGTTCGATCCCGACTACGGGCGCTGCGCTGTCAGGAGTTTGTACGTTCTCTCCCCGTGACCCGCGTGGGTTTTCTCCCAGATCTTCGGTTTCCTCCCACACTCCAAAGACGTGCGGGTATGTAGGTTAATTGGCTGGGTAAATGTAAACATTGTCCCTAGTGGGTGTAGGATGGTGTTAATGTACGGGGATCGCTGGGCGGCACGGACTTGGAGGGCCGAAAAGGCCTGTTTCCGGCTGTAGATATATGATATGATGAAAACATATACATCAAGCAAAAAAAGGAAAAATATTTGCCTGTTTTATTGACTTTAAGAAAGCATTTGACTCTATTTGGCACAAAGGGCTTTATTACAAACTTCTCCATTGTGGTATCGGAGGAAAGGTATACGGACCTTATTAAATCAATGTATTTGAATAATAAATGTGGTGTCAAAATTGGGGACGAACGCACTGATCTCTTCACCCAGAGAAGAGGCGTCCGGCAAGGCTGCAATCTGAGCCCAACACTGTTTAATGTGGACATTATCGATTTGGCAGTAAAGTTGGACCAGAGCACAGCGCCAGGCCTCTGTCTTCTGGACGGAGAGGTCAAATGTTGAAAGGCTGGAGCGATTGGGCTTGTATACACTGGAATTTAGAAGGATGAGGGGGGATCTTATTGAAACATATAAGATAATTAGGGGATTGGACACATTAGAGGCAGATAACATGTTCCCAATGTTGGGGGAGTCCAGAACAAGGGGCCACAGTTTGAGAATAAGGGGTAGGCCATTTAGAACGGAGATGAGGAAGAACTTTTTCAGTCAGAGGGTGGTGAAGGTGTGGAATTCTCTGCCTCAGAAGGCAGTGGAGGCCAGTTCGTTGGATGCTTTCAAGAGAGAGCTGGATAGAGCTCTTAAGGATAGCGGAGTGAGGGGGTACGGGGAGAAGGCAGGAACGGGGTACTGATTGATAGTGATCAGCCATGATCGCATTGAATGGCGGTGCTGGCTCGAAGGGCTGAATGGCCTCCTCCTGCACCTATTGTCTATTGTCTATTGTCTAAATCCCTGCTTTATGCGGATGACTTGGTTTTGTTGTCTCCCACAGAACAGGGACTGCAGCAACAGTTTTTAGACCTACTCGATGATTACTGTCAACATTGGGCCCTGGCAGCAAATCTAAAGTAAACCAACATCATGGTTTTTCAAAAAAGACCCAGATGTCAGGAAGACAAATACCGATTCACTCTCGATGGTATCATTATCGAACACACGATGAGCTACACTTACCTTGGTCTGACTATTGCAGCATCAGGGAGCTTTAGCATGGCAGTGAATGCACTAAAAGAGAAAGCTCGAAGAGCCCTGTATGCAATAAAAAGAAGCTTCCACAACATCCAAATTCCAATTAAAATCTGGCTTAAAATATTTGACAGTGCAATTCAGCCCATTGTGCTTTATGGTAGCAAAGTATGGGGTCCACTCAGTCACCACAGTATGGGGTCCACTCGGTCACCACAGTATGGGGTCCACTCAGTCACCACAGTATGGGGTCCACTCAGTCGCCACAGTATGGGGTCCACTCAGTCACCACAGTATGGGGTCCACTCAGTCGCCACAGTATGGGGTCCACTCAGTCACCACAGTATGGGGTCCACTCAGTCACCACAGTATGGGGTCCACTCGGTCGCCACAGTATGGGGTCCACTCGGTCACCACAGTATGGGGTCCACTCAGTCACCACAGTATGGGGTCCACTCGGTCGCCACAGTATGGGGTCCACTCGGTCACCACAGTATGGGGTCCACTCGGTCGCCACAGTATGGGGTCCACTCAGTCACCACAGTATGGGGTCCACTCAGTCACCACAGTATGGGGTCCACTCAGTCGCCACAGTATGGGGTCCACTCAGTCGCCACAGTATGGGGTCCACTCGGTCACCACAGTATGGGGTCCACTCAGTCACCACAGTATGGGGTCCACTCAGTCACCACAGTATGGGGTCCACTCAGTCGCCACAGTATGGGGTCCACTCAGTCGCCACAGTATGGGGTCCACTCAGTCGCCACAGTATGGGGTCCACTCGGTCACCACAGTATGGGGTCCACTCGTCACCACAGTATGGGGTCCACTCAGTCACCACAGTATGGGGTCCACTCAGTCACCACAGTATGGGGTCCACTCAGTCGCCACAGTATGGGGTCCACTCGGTCACCACAGTATGGGGTCCACTCGGTCACCACAGTATGGGGTCCACTCAGTCACCACAGTATGGGGTCCACTCAGTCGCCACAGTATGGGGTCCACTCGGTCGCCACAGTATGGGGTCCACTCAGTCACCACAGTATGGGGTCCACTCAGTCACCACAGTATGGGGTCCACTCAGTCACCACAGTATGGGGTCCACTCAGTCACCACAGTATGGGGTCCACTCAGTCACCACAGTATGGGGTCCACTCAGTCACCACAGTATGGGGTCCACTCAGTCACCACAGTATGGGGTCCACTCAGTCACCACAGTATGGGGTCCACTCAGTCACCACAGTATGGGGTCCACTCAGTCGCCACAGTATGGGGTCCACTCGGTCACCACAGTATGGGGTCCACTCGGTCACCACAGTATGGGGTCCACTCAGTCACCACAGTATGGGGTCCACTCAGTCACCACAGTATGGGGTCCACTCAGTCACCACAGTATGGGGTCCACTCAGTCACCACAGTATGGGGTCCACTCAGTCACCACAGTATGGGGTCCACTCAGTCACCACAGTATGGGGTCCACTCAGTCACCACAGTATGGGGTCCACTCAGTCACCACAGTATGGGGTCCACTCAGTCACCACAGTATGGGGTCCACTCAGTCACCACAGTATGGGGTCCACTCAGTCGCCACAGTATGGGGTCCACTCAGTCACCACAGTATGGGGTCCACTCGGTCACCACAGTATGGGGTCCACTCGGTCACCACAGTATGGGGTCCACTCAGTCACCACGGTATGGGGTCCACTCAGTCACCACAGTATGGGGTCCACTCGGTCGCCACAGTATGGGGTCCACTCAGTCACCACAGTATGGGGTCCACTCAAGTCACCACAGTATGGGGTCCACTCGGTCACCACAGTATGGGGTCCACTCGGTCGCCACAGTATGGGGTCCACTCGGTCACCACAGTATGGGGTCCACTCGGTCAGCACAGTATGGGGTCCACTCGGTCGCCACAGTATGGGGTCCACTCAGTCGCCACAGTATGGGGTCCACTCGGTCGCCACAGTATGGGGTCCACTCGGTCGCCACAGTATGGGGTCCACTCGGTCACCACAGTATGGGGTCCACTCAGTCACCACAGTATGGGGTCCACTCAGTCACCACAGTATGGGGTCCACTCAGTCACCACAGTATGGGGTCCACTCGGTCACCACAGTATGGGGTCCACTCAGTCGCCACAGTATGGGGTCCACTCGGTCGCCACAGTATGGGGTCCACTCGGTCACCACAGTATGGGGTCCACTCAGTCGCCACAGTATGGGGTCCACTCGGTCGCCACAGTATGGGGTCCACTCGGTCACCACAGTATGGGGTCCACTCAGTCACCACAGTATGGGGTCCACTCAGTCAATAGACAATAGACAATAGACAATAGGTGCAGGAGTAGGCCATTCAGCCCTACGAGCATGTACGCACCGCCATTCAATGCGATCATGGCTGATCACTATCAATCAGTACCCCGTTCCTGCCTTCTCCCCGTACCCCCTCACTCCGCTATCCTTAAGAGCTCTATCCAGCTCTCTCTTGAAAGCATCCAACGAACTGGCCTCCACTGCCTTCTGAGGCAGAGAATTCCACACCTTCACCACCCTCTGACTGAAAAAGTTCTTCCTCATCTCCGTTCTAAATGGCCGACCCCTTATTCTCAAACTGTGGCCCCTTGTTCTGGACTCCCCCAACATTGGGAACATGTTATCTGCCTCTAATGTGTCCAATCCCCTAATTATCTTATATGTTTCAATAAGATCCCCCCTCATCCTTCTAAATTCCAGTGTATACAAGCCCAGTCGCTCCAGCCTTTCAACGTACGACAGTCCCGCCATTCCGGGAATCAACCTGGTGAACCTACGCTGCACGCCCTCAATAGCAAGAATATCCTTCCTCAAATTTGGAGACCAAAACTGCACACAGTACTCCAGGTGCGGTCTCACCAGGGCCCGGTACAACTGCACACAGTACTCCAGGTGCGGTCTCACCAGGGCCCGGTACAACTGCACACAGTACTCCAGGTGCGGTCTCACCAGGGCCCGGTACAACTGCACACAGTACTCCAGGTGCGGTCTCACCAGGGCCCGGTACAACTGCACACAGTACTCCAGGTGCGGTCTCACCAGGGCCCGGTACAACTGCACACAGTACTCCAGGTGCGGTCTCACCAGGGCCCGGTACAACTGCACACAGTACTCCAGGTGCGGTCTCACCAGGGCCCGGTACAACTGCACACAGTACTCCAGGTGCGGTCTCACCAGGGCCCGGTACAACTGCACACAGTACTCCAGGTGCGGTCTCACCAGGGCCCGGTACAACTGCACACAGTACTCCAGGTGCAGTGCCAAACACCAACAAACGCGTGCAGGGCGGAATTAGGTAGATACCCACTGATAATCAATATCCAGAAACCAGCACTAAACTTTTGGAATCTCGTCCCCCACGCACCCTCCAGTTCAAAGCCCTCCAAACCCAAGAGGGGGACCCAGCAAAGAGCTCCCTGTGTCAGTCGGTACTGAGACTCACTGCCCCCCTACTCAGTTAAACCTTGACCAGTCTCAGATCGACACAGTTAGAGTGAACCGAATGATTAAACAACGCAAAGAAACCTATTTGGGACATTGGGATAAAGTCACTAAAAGCCAACGCAGACTAGAGTGCCCCCGAGCCCTAGAAAGAGATTATAAATCGGCAGGCTATCCCTCGACTGTTAAGAGACATAAAAGCCAAGACAGACCCTCGCCAAGTGCGGGTTAAGCGACCGTCATTTGGCCGTTGAATAAAGGAAGGCAGAAGAGATCTTGGCAACCGAGAGAGAATAGAATCTGCGGTCACTGCGTGACAGACGAGGTCGAAACAGAGATGCACTTCCTCTTAAAATGTAAACATAGAAACATAGACAACAGGTGCAGGAGGAGGCCATTCGGCCCTTCGAGCCTGTACGCACCGCCATTCAATATGATCACGGCCGATCATCCAGCTCAGTATCCCGTACCTGCCTTCTCTCCGTACCCCCTGATCCCTTTAGCCACAAGGGCCACATCAAACTAACTCCCTCTTAAATATCGCCAACGAACTGGGCCTCAACTACCCTCTGTGGCAGAGAATTCCACAGATTCACCACTCTCTGTGTGAAGAAAAACGTTCTCATCTCGGTCCAAAAAGACTTCCCCCTTATTCTTAAACTGTGTGTGGCCCCTGGTTCTGGACCCCCCCCCAACATTGGGAACATGTTTCCTGCCTCTAACGTGTCCAACCCCTTAATAATCTTATACGTTTCGATAAGATCCCCTCTCATCCTTCTAAATTCCAGTGTAGACAAGCCCAGTCGCTCCAGTCTTTCAACGTACGACAGTCCCGCCATCCCGGGGATTAACCTGGTGAACCTACGCTGCACGCCCTCGATAGCAAGGACGTCCTTCCTCAAATTTGGAGACCAAAACTGCACACAGTACTCCAGGTGCGGTCTCACCAATGCCCTCTACAACATGGAGACTGTTCTATAAGATCCCCCCTCAATCTTCTAAATCCCAGCGAGTACAAGCCGAGTCTATCCAGTCTTTCTTCGTATGAAAGTCCCGCCATCCCAGGGATCAATCTGGTGAACCTTCTCTGTGCTCCC
>NW_027601651.1:24844-93055 GCF_053455715.1 Rhinoraja longicauda
CCATCCATTTTCTCTAGTATCTTTGGCTCTGACGGTGAGGGACAGCGCCCCCATGTGGTCCTGGACATTTATGCTGCTGTGGATAGAATAAAGCAACCGAGTTCACCGTGTTACTGTGAATGTCGGAGTGGTCACTGCCGAACCCAGCATTCTCTCAACGCCACACACCCTCTCTGCTCATGCTGCCTCCTTCAGTGAGCTGTGAACCTGGACTCCTACATCCCACTGCACATCAATGCTGTCAATGAAGAAAGGACTCGACCCGAAACATAACCCATTCCTTCTCGGTCCAGGATGAATATTGATTTCGCTAACTTCAAGTAACCCGTGCATTCCCTCACTCTCCATCCCTCCCCCACCCAACTCGCACCAGCTTCTCGTTCTCAGCTAGCACACGGCCAACATTCAAGTCAAGTCAAGTCAATTTTATTTGTATTGCACATTTAAAAACAATCCACGTTGACCAAAGTGCTGTACATCAGTGCAGGTACTAAGAATGAACATACAATGGCACATAAACATAACAGCACATACATAAACAGTTCACAGCGCCCCCTCAGAGGGCCCCAAACGCTGGGAGTAGAAATAGGTTCTGAGCCTGGACTTAAAGGAGTCGATGGAGGGGGCAGTTCTGATGGGGAGAGGGATGCTGTTCCACAGTCTAGGAGCTGCAACCTCAAAAGTGCGGTCACCCCTGAGCATAAGCCTACACCGCGGGATAGTCAGTCGTCCCAAGTCGGCCGACCTGAGGGACCTGGAGATAGAGTGGTGGGTTAGAAGATTTTTGATATAGGTGGGCAAGCCTGTTTAGGGCTTTGTATGTGAATAGGAGGAGCTTGAAGTTGATTCTGTACTGTACTGGGAGCCAGTGGAGAGAGGCCAGAATCGGGGTGATGTGGTCCCTTTTACGGGTACCCGTCAGGAGTCTCGCTGCGGCGTTTTGGACCAATTGAAGGCGGGACAGGGATGATTGGCTGATCCCAGTGTATAGGGAGTTGCAGTAGTCTAGGCGGGTGGAAATGAATGCGTGAATGATTTTTTCAATGTCGTCAAATTGGAGGAATGGTTTGATTTTAGCTATGGTACGAAGCTGGAAGAAGCTGGCTTTTACCACAGCGTTGACTTGCTTGTCAAACTTTAATGCAGAGTCAAATATCACGCCAAGGTTTTGACATGCGGTTTGACTAGGGAGGATAGGCTTCCAAGGCTGCCTGTTATCGTTTTGATGGTATAAATGTAAATTGTCCCTACTGTGTGTAGGATAGTGCTGGGATCGATGGTTGGCGCAGACTCGGTGGGACGAAGGGCCTGTTTCCACGCTGTATCTTTAAACTAAATTAAACTAAATTTATAACATTAAATATATATATTTTTGGTGTTCATGTATAAATATGAGAGCAATTTGTTTGTGTTATTTGTTAGTTTAGTTTAGCTTAGAGATACCGCACGTAAACACACCCTTCAGCCCGAGTCCATGGCGACCTGCGATCCCTGCACATTAACACTGCCCCACGCACACTGGGGACAATTAACCCACAAACCTGTACTTCTTTGGAGTGTGGGAGGAAACCCAAGCCGCCGGAGAAATCCCACGCAGTCATGGGGAAATCGTGCAAACTCCGCACAGATAGCACCCGTAGCCAGGATCGAACCTGGGACTCTCGCGCTCTGAGGCAGTAGTTCTATTGCTACGCTATCGCCGCACTAATGCAGAGAATCATTGCTGGTCATCGTGAACACGATGGGCCGAATGGCCTGTTTCTGCGATGTATCTCTAAACTAAACACATATACCTAGTGTGAACGGGTGATCACTGGTCAGCACGGACTCGGTGGGCTGAAGGGCCTGTTTACGCGCTGTATCTCTAAACTAACTAAACTGACCCATTGAGTTACTCCAACTTTTGTCCATCTTTGGTTTCAGCCAGCATCTGCTGTTCCATCCTCAACTAAATTCACCCTCTCAACCGTAAACCCTCGTGATGGCAGACCTCTTTATTACAGATTTTTGTTCTGTCGGACGATGCTTTTCCACCGCCTCCCTTGCCGCCTCTCGGTTTGGTATGAATATTGATTTCGCTCTCTTCAAGTAACCCCTGCATTGCCTCTCTCTCCATCCCTCCCCCACCCAAGCCGCACCAGCTTCTCGTTCTCACCTAGCAAACCGCTAACAGTGGCCTGTTTCCTTTGCCATCGTTACTTTTTTTGCACAAATTTCATTCATTTGTTCTGTATCTCTACATCACCGTCTATATATCTTGTTTCCCTCTCCCCTGACACTCAGTCTGAAGAAGGGTCTCAACCCTAAACATCACTCATTCCTTCTCTCCAGAGATGCTGCCCGTCCCACTGAGTTCAGGCACTGGAATTTTCCGCAGATTTCCGCATTTTAAAAATCCATTTCGTGTGCTTTTTGCATGGTTTCCGCATTATTCACTTTGCGAAATAAAGGGAGAAATCGGATCGAAAGAAAGAAAAAAAACAATATATATACGTAATGAACACTAGGGTTCCACTAGAGGTTGCTCGGGATTCCGCAAGAATTCCCCCCCCCCCGGTGCGCCCTGGAAGTCTTCCCGAAAATGTGGCTCCTTGGCTGGGCAAGGCAGCCAATCTCGACCCCATCGGGACTTCCACGGCCGATCGGTGGGTTGAATTTGTAACCTGCGGCCGGGGCTCTGGAACTCCAGCCCAGCTGGAGCCAGTAAATCTATCCCCATAGGCGACTTCCTTGGCCTGCTGGATAAACCAGCAAAGCTCTGGAACCAAGAGTGCCAGAAAATCAGTGGTGGAAGTGTAATGAGTAAATATTAAATTTAAGTGCAAGATTACATAACTAAATCAATTAAGACAGGGTTAAAATATAAAACAAAGCAGAAAAGCCAATCACCTCTTTGGGCTGATTATCAATTAATGTGCAAATTTACTGAAAATTTTATTAGTGTGCAGTGACATATTCACATTATTTTGTAATGCCTGTTTTTACTTTGAAATGCACTAAAAGAGGCTTGAAACTGGTAATTTTGTGTGTAATTTTGCGTTGTACGCCTCATGCAAGCGCTCGGCTCTTTTCTTCCTTTTTTGTTGACCTCACTCACATGCCTGTGAGTTGCTCCAGCACTTTGTGTCTAATCTATCTACCCTTCGATTTGCAGTGTCGAAGGTGATGAGAAAACTGACCTGTGTTCGGCCTACGTAAGTCAACTCTGGAATCAAAATGAAGAAAGGTATTTTTGTGAGATATGAATCGGGGAGAGGGGTGGAGGGGAGAGGTTTACAGAGATGGGAGAGGTTTACAGAGATGGGGAGAGGGTGTGTAGGGGGTGGAGGGGAGGGGGTTAAAGAGACGGGGAGAGGAGGTGCAAGGGCCGGAGGGGAGGGGGTTACAGAGACGGGGAGAGGGTGTGTAGGGGGCAGAGGGGAGGGGGTTAAAGAGACGGGGAGAGGAGGTGTAAGGGCCGGAGGGAAGGGAGTTACAGAGATGGGGAGAGGTGCAGGTGCTGGAGGGGAGTGGGTGACAGAGACGGGGAGAGAGGGTGTAGGGGCTGGAGGGGAGGGGGTTACAGAGATGGGGAAGGGTGTGTAGGGGCTGGAGGGGAGGGGGTTACAGAGACGGGGAGAGGAGGTGTAAGGGCCGGAGGGGAGGGGGTTACAGAGATGGGGAGAGGAGGTGTAAGGGCTGGAGGGGAGGGGGTTACAGAGGAGGGGAGAGGTGCAGGTGCTGGAGGGGAGTGGGTTACAGAGACGGGGAGAGAGGGTGTAGGGGCTGGAGGTTACAGAGGAGGGGAGAGAGGGTGTAGGGGATGGAGGGGAGAGGAGGGAATTACAGAGAGGGGGTGTCGGTGCCAGAGGGGAGGGGGTTAGAGAGACAGGGAGAGGGGGTGTAGGGGTCGGAGGGGAGAGAGTCACAGAGACAGGTGGAGAGGGCACAAACCCACAGGCAGACACACAAACACACAGGCAGACACACAAACACAATCCTGGGAGAGAGAGACAATGAGAGAGGGAGAGAGAGAGCGAGGGAGGGAGGGAAGGAGGGATGCACACACAGAAGGGTCTCTACTCAAAACGTCACCCATTCCTTCCCTCTAGTGGTGTTGCCCGCCCCGCTGAGTTCCTCCTGCACTTTTGTCTAACCCCCACAGATCCGCTGAGCTCCTCCAGCATTTTGTTTTCTTGATGAATAAAGGGAGTGTTTTGTACAGTCAGCTTTGGGGAACTCGATGATACATTTCCCATCATTTTGTGAAAGAACATTTTCATTTTTAGCACTAAATTTCCTGTTACAACTTCTGTCTACTTCCTCATCTATCAAGAGGTCGTTGGGCCTCTCGAGTCTCTGCCACTTCAAATGTTATAGTGATAACGGTAGTAAAGAGAGGAAACTCAATGCTAGCATTTATACAATCAGGCTTGTATACAAAAACAGGGATGTAATGCTGAGCCTCTGTCAGGCGCTGGTAAGGCCGCATTTGTAATATGGCGAGCAATTTTGTGCCCTGTATCTGAGGAAGGATGTGCTGGCTCTGGAGAGGGTCCAGAGGAGGTTTACGAGAATGATCCCAGGAATGAGTAGGTTAACCTATGATGGGAGTTTGTTGGCACTGGGCCTGTACTCGCTGGAGTTTAGAAGAATGATGGGGGACTGCAATGAAACATACAGAATAGTGAAAGGCTGAGTTAGAGTGGATGTGGAGAGGATGTTTCCACCAGTGGGAGGTCATAGCCTCACAATTAAAGGACGTTCTTCTCCTCCTATTCCATCTGACCTTATGATAGGAGCATAATTAGGCCATTTGGCCCATCAAGTCTACACTGCCATTCAATCAATCTTTTCCTCCCAACTCAATTCTCCTGCCTTCCCCCCATAACCAGGGCGGCACGGTAGCGCAGCGGTAGAGTTGCTGCTTTACAGCGAATGCAGCGCCAGAGACTCAGGTTCGATCCTGACTACGGGTGCTGCACTGTAAGGAGTTTGTACGTTCTCCCCGTGACCTGCGTGGGTTTTCTCCGAGATCTTCGGTTTCCTCCCACACTCCAAAGACGTACAGGTATGTAGGTTAATTGGCTGGGTAAAATGTAAAAATTGTCCCTAGTGGGTGTAGGATAGTGTTAATGTACGGGGATCACTGGGCGGCACGGACTTGGAGGGCCGAAAAGGCCTGTTTCCGGCTGTATATATATGATATGATATGATATGAACCCCTGACACCTGTACTAATTAAGAATCTATCTATCTCTACCTCAAAAGTATCCATTGACTTGGCCTTCTGTGGCAAAGAATTCCACAGATTCACCACTCTTTGTCAGGCTCGAACTCTCGTGTGGACCGGACGTGATCTGGGCCGGCCAATCACGTGGTCAGGGGGTCGGGCCGTCGTGTGCCAGTTTGAAAAGAGCGCCAAAGGGACGCTAGCAGTCAGTCAGTAAAGGTCGGGAGAGCAAGAGCAAGGACGACTTCGCTGAAACCTAAGATGGCGCGACCGAGTCCAGTCGGCGTCGTGGTAGGTCTGCGGAGATTGTGCGTTTTTTTAACTTGTATATTCTTTTAAAATTTATTTTTAAGTACTAACACACTAGCACTAGTAATGTACAACTGGAAAACTCTCGTAAAACGAAACCTTAGCGTAACCAAAGATTTATTAGCCACTGTACTCACCGATCCAGCGTGGCCGACGGAGATCAAAAGAGCACGCCGCGGCAACATCAATGGGAGCGTGGCTCCGAGAAAAAGTCGGAGAAAACATCGTGGAAGGCGGGGGGGGGATTCGGAATAGGCTGAGAGCCCAAGCCTTCCGTCCACCTCTGCCCAGCATCCTTCAGGCGAACGTCCAATCCCTGGAGAACAAGCTCAGAGAGAGGATCAGATTCCAGCGGGACAAAAGAGACTGCAACATCTTCTGTCTGACCGAGACATGGCTGACCCCGCTGGTGCCGGATCAGGTGATCTTCCCAACCGTCCTTCACTGTTTTCCGTGCGGACAGAATAGAAGAATCGGGGAAATCCAAGGGTGGAGGAGTTTGCGTCATGACCAACAATAACTGGTGCAACCCTAGGAATATTAAGACACTTTCTCGTTCCTGCTGACTATCTCATGCTATCCATTTTACCTTCCCCGGGAGTTCAGCCGTCTATATTCCACCGCAAGCGGACGCCGACGTGGCACTATCGGCCCTACATGATGTGTTGTGTCGACACCAAAACAAGAACCCTGATGCGGCTGTGCTGGTGGCTGGAGATTTTAATAGGGCAAATCTCAAAAAGGTCATGCCTAACTTCTGCCAACACCTCACGTGTGTCACCAGGGAGGAAAGAACTTTGGACCATTGGTACACGCCATTCAGGAAAGGCTATAAGGCCGTTCCTCTCCCTCCTTTTGGAAAATCTCACAACGCTGCCATTTTCCTGCTGCCGGAGTATAAACAACGGATAGTATGGGAAACGGCGGTGTCGAGGGACGTAAAGTGGTGGTCTGACCATTCAGAGGCCATGCTGCAAGCTGCACTGAGCGATGTCGACTGGAATATATTCCAAGCAAGTTCCAGAGACGTCAATGAGTTTGTGGAAGCGGTTACGGACTTCATTGCCACAATAGCCGATAACATCGTCCCCACGGTAAGGGTCAGTATCTTTCCTATTCAAAAACCCTGGGTGGACAGGTCTATTCGCGTTGCCTTGAATGCTCGCACCGCTGCTTACAACTCCGGCCTGGCATCCGGCAATATGGCCAACTACAAGGTAGAGTCTTACCGACTGCGAAGGGTAGTGAAGGACGCAAAAAGGAGGTACAGGGACAGGATGGAGTCGCTGATGGAGCAGCAGGACACCAGGCGCCTTTGGCAGGGGCTACGGACTATAACTAACTACCGGTGCAGCCCCCCCTCAACCGGAAGTGCCGGCACCTCCCAAGCTGATGACTTGAACTCCTGCTACACGGTTTGAGATGGGCAACATTACCCCTAGCTCGCCGTCTAAAAACAACGCCGCCAGCGCGCTGGCTAGCGAGGCTGGAGGGGGATCCACCGCGGGGGACGTGCACGCATTCTCGGTGTCTGAGCACGATGTGAGGAGGGCGCTGACGCATATGAATACGAGGAAAGCTGGAGGCCCAGATGGTATATCTGGGCGAGTACTAAAGTCTTGTGCCACTCAGCTTGTTCCAGTCCTCACCACAATATTCAACCTCTCCTTGGCAAAGTCCGTGATCCCTGCATGCTTCAAAGGATCCATCATCGTACCAGTGCCAAAGAATGCCTCTCCAGCTTGTTTGTATGACTATCGACCGGTGGCCCTCACCTCGGTGGTCATGAAATGCTTCGAGAGACTAATCAAGAACCACATCTGTGCCTTCCTCCCTTGCAATATGGACCCGCTTCAGTTCGCATACCGGTTCGAACAGATTCACAGATGATGCGTTCTCCCAGGTTCTATCGCATCTGGACAGCCAGAAGAGGGCCTATGTGAGGATGCTGTTCATTGATTTTAGTTCAGCTTTCAACTCAATAGTCCCCACCAGACTGGCTGAGAAGCTGCTGAAACTGGGGCTTAACATTCCCCTGTGTGCCTGGGTCCTGGACTTTCTCACCGCCAGGCCCCAAGTGGTCAGGATGGGGGAACACACATCCAGCCTCCTCACCCTGAACACAGGATCCCCCCAGGGTTGCGTCCTTAGCCCCCTACTGTACTCCCTGTACACACATGACTGTGTGGCCAGGTTCAGCTCAAACTCCATCATCAAGTTTGCTGATGACACTGTGGTGGTGGGCCTGATCTCCGACAACGATGAGAAGGCCTACCGGGAGGAGGTGGCTGATCTGGCACTCTGGTGTCAGGACAACAGCCTCCTCTTGAATGTCACAAAAACGAAGGAGCTGATTGTAGACTTTAGAAGGGCTCAACATCCGAGGACGTACACGCCACTGGATATAAATGGGATTACTGTGGATAGGGTGGGCAGCTTTAAATACCTGGGAGTCACATCACAGAGGATCTGACATGGACAACACACATTGCCAAACTGGTGAGTAAGGCAAGGCAGTGCCTTTACCACCTCAGATAGTTGAGGAAATTTAGAGTCTCTCTAAGGATCCTTCAGTGCTTCTACTCTGGGGCTGTAGAAAGCATCTTGTCCGGGAACATCACAATCTGGTTTGGGAACAACTCTGCCCAGGACAGGAAGGCCCTGCAGAGAGTAGTGCATTCGGCTGAACGCACTATGGGAACTACACTCAACCCCCTGCAGGACCTATACATCAGGAGGTGCAGATCCAGAGCCAGCAACATTATGGGGGACCTCTACCACCCCAGCAACGGACTGTTCCAGCTGCTACAGTCAGGCAAACGCCTCCGCTGTCACGCTGTGAAAACAGAGAGGATGAGACGGAGTTTCTTCCCACAGGCCATCCGGACTGTTAACTCTCACATCACCAGGGACTAATTTAATTTACTGTATTAATTTATTTTTTGTGATAAAATCATTTTTTTCTATTCTGTTTTGTAGTTTAGCACAATCCGCAGGCGTTGCCACTTTCATTTCACTGCACATCTTGTATATGTATGTGACAAATAGACTTGACTTGACTTGACTTGAAAGCAAGTAAGTGTTAATTGAAGGTAAAAAGTCAGTTTAAAAAGAGTGCCAAAGGGACGCTAGCAGGCAATCAGTGAAGCGCATACCTCCAAGCTCATCAGGAAGGCAGGAGAGAAGTGAGTACGTGGATTGGCTGCTCAATTAAATTAGATGTTTGGTAAATTGGCCAATTAGGCAATTTAGTGACTGATATAAACAAGGCTTGCACAAGGGGTGCAGCCCGGCCTGGGTGTGGCCCTGTCGAGGGAAGTGCGAGTCTTAAGTGCCCTGTGAGAAAAGTTCGAGTCTTTGGCTGCGAGGTTTTCTTTGGCTGCGAGGTTTTCTTTGGCTGCGAGGTTTTCTTTGGCTGCGAGGTTTTCTTTGGCTGCGAGGATTTCTTTGGCTGCGAGGTTTTCTTTGGCTGCGAGTCTTCGGCGAGGGGGCTGAGGTGGGGAGGATACACTTGTTTTTGAGCCTGATTTGTTTTTTGACAATAAAGTAATGGCAGACAAGCTGGTGCAGTGTGTTTCCTGCACGATGTGGGAAGGTAGGGACACCGCTGGAGCTTCTGGGAGCTGCACCTGCCAGAACTGTGTCCAGGTGCAGCTCCTGAATGGACGTGTGGTGGAGTTGGAAAAGCAGCTGGATGACCTCAGGGCCATCTGGGAAAGTGAAAGTTTCCTGGACAGGACCTACTGTGAGGCTGTCACTCCAAGGGTACAGGTCGAGTGAAGGTGGGAGCCCATTTCAAGGGGGAGCGAACGTGGACTCCAGGAGACCCCAGTGACTGTGCCTATTGCAAACAGGTACACCCTCTTGGGAGCTGTCGGGGCAGAAGACGCTTCCAGTCCGAGCGGCGGACAAGTTGGCGGCTCTAATCCAGGCAAGGAGACTTACCGGGGAGACCGAAGTCAGGAAGAGCCATAGTAGTGGGTGACCCCATTGTCTGGGGTACGGACAGTAGATGCTGTGGCGGCAGGCGGGACTTGAGGATGGTCTGTTGCCTCCCTGGTGCCAGGGTTCAAGACATCACGGAGCGGCTTTAGAACATCCTAGTGAGGGAAGGCGATCAACCGGAAGTAGTTGTGCATGTGGGCACGAACGACGTCGGGAGGAAGAGGAAGGAGATACTGCAATGTGAGTTTAGAGAGTTAGAAACAAGACTGAGAAGTAGGACGTCAAGCGTGGTTATCTCTGGACTGTGACCTGTACCTCGTGCTGGTGAGGGCAGGAACAGAGAGATCGGGGATATGAATGTATGGCTGAGGGGCTGGTGTAGGGAGCAGGAATTTAGATTTCTAGACCACTGGGATCTCTTCTGGGGTAGGGGTGACCTGTACAAAAGGGACTGGTTGCACCTTAACAGCAGGGGGACCAATATTCTGGCAGGCAGGTTTGCTAGTGCTACACGTGTGGCTTTAAACTAAGTAGTGGGGGGGAGGGGTTGACAAATTGGGAATATGGAGATGGAGTTAAAGGGGAAGCGAATACAGGAGAAATTGCAAAGGACTCTCGAATAAATGAGAAGGGAAGTTCTAGATGGGATAAGAGAGTAAGGTCAGGGCCAATTGTGACCGGTGTGAGAGGGGAGGGGAGTTAAAGTGTTGTATTTAAATGCGCAAAGTATGAAAAATAAAGTAGATGAGCTTGAGGCTCAGTTAGACATTGGCAAGTATGATGTTGTGGGAATCACGGGGACATGGCTACAAGAGGACCAGGGCTGGGAACTGAATATTCAGGGGTACACAACGTATAGAAAAGACAGACAGGTGGGGAGAGGGGATGGGGTCGCTCTGTTGGTAAGGAATGATATTCACTCCCTTGCAAGGGTGACATAGAATCAGGAGATGTAGAATCAGTATGGGTAGAAATGAGGAATTGTAAGCGTAAGAAGACCCTAATGGGAGTTATCTACAGGGCCCCAAACAGTAGCCTCGACATAGGGTGCAAGTTGAATCAGGAGATAAAATTGGCATGAGGCAAATGTAATGCTATGGTGGTTATGGGAGATTTCAACATGCAGGTAGACTGGGAAAATCAGGTTGGTAATGGACGCCAGGAAAGAGAGTTTGTGGAGTGCCTCCGAGATGGATTCTTAGAACAGCTTGTACTGGAGCCTACCAGGGAGAAGGCAATTCTGGATTTAGTGTTGTATATAACAGGTATAACAGAGCTTTATTTGTCGTTCGGTACCGAAGTACCTAACGAAACTACATAGCAGTCATAGAAAAAAAAAAAGAAGAAAAAAAAAAAGAACACAAGACACATGACCCCAACATAAACGTCCATCACAGTGACTCCAAACACCCCCTCACTGTGATGGAGGCAACAAAACTTCCCCTCTCTTCCCCACGCCCACGGACAGGCAGCTCGTCCCCGACCGACCCGCACAGTCCCTGCACCGGGCGCTGAAACGTCTCGCGGCCGAACCGGGCGATGAAAGGCCCGCGACCAAGCCTTGCGCAGCTAAGTCCCGCGGTCGAGCCGCACCAGCGGTTAAAAGTCCCGCAGCCGAGCCGCACCGGGCGGTGTTAAGTCCCGCAGCCGAGTTGCACCGGGCGGTGTTAAGCCCCGCAGCCGAGCTGCACCGGGCGGTGTTAAGCCCCGCAGCCGAGCTGCACCGGGCGATGTAAAGTCCCGCAGCCGAGTTGCACCGGGCGGTGTTAAGCCCCGCAGCCGAGCTGCACCGGGCGGTGTTAAGTCCTGCAGCCGAGCTGCATCGGGCGATGTAAGTCCAGCGGCCAAGCCACACCGGGATGTAAAGTCCAGCGGCCGAGCCGCACCGGGATGTAAAGTCCAGCGGCCGAGCCGCACCGGGATGTAAAGTCCAGCGGCCAAGCTGCACCGGGCGATGTAAAGTCCAGCGGCCGAGCCGCACCGGGGGATGTTAGGCCCCGCAGCCGAGCCGCACCCCGCGCCGTGAGGAAGAGAAAAGTTCCCCACACCCACCCACCCCCCACACACCACCACCCCCTCCCACACATACACAACCAAAAAAAATATATATAAAAATCATCCCAACACCGACACTCAACAAAAAAAAGACGAACAGACTGCTAGTCAGCCGCTGCCGTTAGGCGCCGCCACCTGATCTGATAAGGGGACTCAAGGTTAAAAGCCAATAGGATGCAGTGATCATAATATGATAAGTTTTACTCAACAAATTAAGAGGGAGAAGGGAAAATAGGAAGTGTCAGTATTGCAGTATAGCAAAGGGGATTAGACAATAGGTGCAGGAGGAGGCCATTCGGCCCTTCGAGCCAGCACCGCCATTCAATGTGATCATGGCTGAATACAGTTCCGTCGCTCACCCACGTCTGCCCGAGTTCAATCTCCAATTGCCAAATCCTTTATTCTCCAGGCACAATAGACAATAGGTGCAGGAGTAGGCCATTCGGCCCTTCGAGCCAGCACCACCATTCAATGTGATCATGGCTGATCATTCTCAATCAGTACCCCGTTCCTTCCTTCTCCCCATACCCCCTGACTCTGCTATCCTTAAGAGCTCTATCCAGCTCTCTCTTGAATGCATTCAGAGAATTGGCCTCCACTGCCTTCTGAGGCACAGAATTCCACAGATTCACAACTCTCTGACTGAAAACGTTTTTCCTCATCTCAGTTCTAAATGGCCTACCCCTTATTCTTAAACTGTGGCCCCTTGTTCTGGACTCCCCCAACATTGGGAACATGTTTCCTGCCTCTAACGTGTCCAACCCCTTAATAATCTTATACGTTTCGATAAGATCTCCTCTCATCCTTCTAAATTCCTGTGTATACAAGCCTAGTCGCTCCAGTCTTTCAACATATGATAGTCCCGCCATTCTGGGAATTAACCTAGTAAACCTACGCTGCACGCCCTCAATAGCAATAATATCCTTCCTCAAATTTGGAGACACAACTGCACTCAGTACTCCAGGTGCGGTCTCACTAGGGCCCTGTACAACTGCAGAAGGATCTCTTTGCTCCTATACTCAACTCCTCTTGTTATGAAGGCCAACATTCCATTGGCTTTCTTCACTGCCTGCTGTACCTGCATACTTCCTTTCAGTGACTGATGCACTAGGACACCCAGATCTCGTTGTACGTCCCCTGTTCCTAACTTGACACCATTCAGATAATACTCTGCCTTCCTATTCTTACCACCAAAGTGGATAACCTCGCACTTATCCACATTAAACTGCATCTGCCATGCATCCGCCCACTCACACAACCTGTCCAAGTCACCCTGCAACCTCATAGCATCTTCCTCACAGTTCACACTACCACCCAGCTTTGTATCATCTGCAAATTTGCTAATGGTACTTTTAATCCCTTCATCCAAGTCATTAATGTATATTGTAAATAGCTGCGGTCCCAGCACCGAGCCTTGCGGTACCCCACGAGTTACTGCCTGCCATTCTGAAAGGGACCCATTTATCCCCACTCTTTGCTTTCTGTCTGTCAATCAATTTTCTACCCATGTCAGTACCCTACCTCCAATACCATGTGCTCTAATTTTGCCCACTAATCTCCTATGTGGAACCTTGTCAAAGGCTTTCTGAAAGTCAAGGTACACCACATCCACCGGCTCTCCCCGTCAATTTTCCTGTTTACATCCTCAAAGAATTCCAGAAGATTAGTCAAGCATGATTTCCCCTTCGTAAATCCATGCTGACTCGGAACAATCCTGTTACTACTATCCAAATGTTCCGCAATTTCGTCTTTTATAATTGACTCCAGCATCTTCCCCACCACTGATGTCAGACTAACTGGTCTATAATTTCCCGTTTTCTCTCTCCCTCCTTTCTTAAAAAGTGAGACAACATTAGCTACCCTCCAATCCACAGGAACTGATCCTGAATCTATAGAACATTGGAAAATGATCACCAATGCGTCCACAATTTCTAGCGCCACCTCCTTAAGTACTCTGGGAATCAGACCATCAGGCCCTGAGAATTTATCAGCCTTCAGTCCCATCAGTCTACCCAACACCATTTCCTGCCTAATGTGGATTTCCTTCAGTTCCTCTGTCACCCTAGGATCTCTGGCCACTAGAACATCTGGGAGATTGCTTGTATCTTCCTTAGTGAAGACAGATCCAAAGTACCGGTTCAACTCGTCTGCCATTTCCTTGTTTCCCATAATAAATTCCGCCGCTTCTGTCTTCAAGGGACCCACATTTGCCTTGACTATTTTTTTCCTCTTCACATACCTAAAAAAGCTTTTACTATCCTCCTTTATATTATTGGCTAGTTTACCCTTGTACCTTATCTTTTCTTAGAGGATTACAGAGGCATGAGGCAGGAGCTGGCCAGATTTGACTGGAAGGAGGCCCTAGCAGGGATGACGGTGGAACAGCAATGGCAGGTATTCCTGGGAACAATGCAGAAGTTGCAGGATCAATTTATCCCAAAGAGGAGAAAAAATTCTAAGGGGAGTAAGAGGCACCCATGGCTGACAAGGGCAGTCAAGGACAGCATAAAAATAAAAGGGAAGTATATCATAGCAAAGAAGAGTGGGAAGCCAGAGGATTGTGACTCTTTTAAAGAGCAACAGAAGATAACTAAAAAGGCAATACGGGGAGAAAAGATGGGGATCTTATCGAAACATGTAAGATTATTAAGGGGTTGGACACGTTAGAGGCAGGAAACATGTTCCCAATGTTGGGGGAGTCCAGAACCAAGGACCACAGTTTAAGAATAAAGGCTAGGCCATTTAGTACGGAGATGAGGAAAAACGTTTTCAGTCAGAGAGTTGTAAATCTGTGGAATTCACTGCCGATTCTCTGAATGCATTCAAGAGAGAGCTAGATAGAGCTCTTAAGGATAGTGGAGTCAGGGGTTATGGGGAGAAGGCAGGAACGGGGTACTGATTGAGAGTGATCAGCCATGATCACATTGAATGGTGGTGCTGGCTCGAAGGGCCGAATGGCCTACTCCTGCTACAGCCAGGAGAATAAAGAATTTGGCAATTGGAGATTAAACTCAGGCAGACGTGGGTGAGCGACGGAACTGTATTCGGGTAATGATTAAACAGATTGTTTACATGACGTGTGGACCTTCTCAGTGGTGACCCCGTCGATCCAAAATGGCTTATTTTGGATTATTGACATGTTTGCAGCCGGCAACCTAGACCAGCAGAATGCAGTTTCAGTTAAACTCCCCATTTTCTGGACATCACAGCCCCAAGTGTGGTTCGAACAGGCTGAGGCCCAGTTCCACATTCGACAGATCGCTGCCGATGCTACAAAATATTACCATGTGGTCAGAGCGCTGGACCAGGACACCACCGGGTGGGTGCCTAATCAATTACCTTCGCCAGCCACCAGCTGCGGGCACGTACAAGGGCCTTAATACGCTCCTTTTGTGCACTTTCGGTCTCAGCCTCTGCGACAGGGCCGACAAACTCCTGCACATGGACGGCCTCGGCGACCGCAAGCCGTCTGTGCTCATGAGCGAAATGTTCGCCATGCTGAACGGTCACGCGCCCTGCCTCCTGTTCAAACAGATTTTCCTCGAACA
This sequence comes from Rhinoraja longicauda, assembly GCF_053455715.1. Lineage (NCBI taxonomy): Eukaryota > Metazoa > Chordata > Chondrichthyes > Rajiformes > Arhynchobatidae > Rhinoraja > Rhinoraja longicauda. The sequence continues at coordinate 39,914 of NW_027601651.1, forward strand.
AATGCCTGATGACATTCGCCTGCTCCTCGTGAACGAGGATTTCACCGTCCCCCTGCCGGGTAGCTGCCCGTGCAGACGTGCTTTGGCAGGTTAAACAGCCGGGTGGCGCCACCATCAACGGGGTGGTGGCGCGGCCTCGGCGGGTCAAGCGGCCGGTCCCAGCCTCCACCGAAGATGCGCCGGTGAAGCTGGACACGAGCGATGCCAGCAAAAGTACGTGGTGCTACGACCACCAAAGGTGGGGTTCCGAGGCATGCAGATGCCGACCACCCTGTGCACATTCCGGGAAACGCCTCGGCCGACCGCCAGTAGTGGCTACTGTGGCCGGCCAGAGGCATCGCCTCCTCTGCACATGGGACCGGGCGGCGTTTTCTGGTGGACACGTGAGCGGAGGTCAGCGTTTTGCCCCCATCGGGAACGGACAATCTCTCGGGAGCCGTCTCGCTCTCGGATACCTCATCAGGAGCCGCCCTGATCTCAGATACGTCTGCTGCAATGTGTCCACGTGCCCTCACTGCCACTGGATTGCCCATTTTGCTGTGTCAGTGGACAGAGGTGTGCAGTTCACCTCCGAGTTGTGGTCAGCAGTTGCCCGGCTGTTTGGCGCTCAGCTGCACCACACTACAGCCCACCACCCACAAGCCAACGGCCTAGTGGAGCATTTTCACCGGCACCTGAAGATATCCTTAAAGGCACAGCTCGCGGGCCCGGACTGGATGGTTGCCGTGGGTACTGCTGGGAATACACACTGCCCCGAAGGAGGATCTGGCAATTTCCTCAGCCGAGCTGTTGTACGGCGCCCCACTTACTGTCCCAGGGGATTTCATCCCAGCAGCACGTGGACATCAGGAACCATCCTTGACCATGCTGACGTGCCTCCGGGAGAAGGGGGGCACGCTCTCTGCTGTCCCGACGTCCCGCCACGGACTCGCCCTCACGTGTGAACCACCGACCCTCACAAACTGCCAGTATGTTTTCATTCGCCGCGATTCCCACCGTACGCCGCTGCAAAGTGCTTACGAGGGAACCCATCCAGGTACTGCAGCACGGCACCACGACTTGTGTCATCAACACGGGAGGCAGGCACGAGACTGTCTCCGTGGACCGTCTTAAGCCGGCACACTTGGACGTTGACCAACCAGTGCAGGTGGCACAACCCCACCACACAGGGCATCCACCGTCATGACCGCACCCGCCCTTATCTCTGCCAGCTGGGACCCTGAACACAGGAGACGCGTACACGCGACCAGGCTGCCTCACTCGTCACCCTACCCGCCTCCAGTACTCTGGTTCGGGGGGAGGGGGGTCATGTAGCGGGCCAAGCCAATTTGGTATTGAACCATCGTTTGTCAGGCAGGACTCTCATGCGGACCGGGCGTGATCTGGACCGAACAGCCACACGGTCAGAGGGTCGGGCATTCGTGTGCCAGGAGAACAAAGGATTTGGCAATTGGAGTTTGAACTCGGGCACGCACGGGTGAGCGACGGAACGCGGGCACGTGCGGGTGAGCGACGGAACGCGGGAACGCACAGGTGAACGACGGAACACGGGCATGCGCGGCTGAGCGACGGAACTCGGGCTTGCGCTGGTGAGCGACGGAACTGTATTCGGTTAATGATTAAACAGAGTGTTTACACGACGTGTGGACGTCCTCAACATCTTCGATTTAAACCAGCAACTGCAGTTCTTTCCTCCAATTCCTGAATCAGTGTAGTCTTGTCCAAATGGCACAGTGGAGCAGGAGACTGTCACACCTGTTAGATTAAATACCTCCAATTTGCCAGGGAGGGGTGGAGGGGAGGGAGTTACAGAGAGGGGTGTAGAGACCGGAGGGGAGGGGTTTACAGAGATGGGGAGAGGGTTGTCGGGGCCGGAGGGGATGGGGTATAGGGGCCAGAGGGAGGATTATAAAGAGAGGGAGGTGTGTAGAGGTCAGAGGGACGGGGGTTACATAGACTGGAGGGGTGCAGTGGCTGGAGGGGAGGGAAGGAGGTTACAGAAACGGGGGGATGTAGGGGTGGGATGGGAGTGGGTTACAGAGACGGGGAGAGTGGTGTAGGGGCCCTAGGGGAGGGGGTTACAGAGACGGGGAGAGGTGTGAAGGGGCCGGAGGGGAGGGTGTTACAGAGACGGGGAGAGGGTTACAGGGACGGGGAGAGGGGTGTAGGTGCCGGATGGATGGGAGGGTGTTACAGAATTGAGGAGTGTAGGGGTCAGAGGAGAGGGGGTTACAGAGACAGAGAGGAGTGCAGGGGTCAGAGGGGAGGGTGTTACAGAGTCAGGAGTGGAGGAGGTCACAGAGATGGGGACGAGAGTGCCTGCCCATTTTCCGGGGTTACGTCCATACGCGGGTGGTACTGGAGAGGAACCAGGCGCTGTCCATGGGCATTCTGGGGGATTTCCGGGACCTCTGGGCACCGTGGGGGGTGGAATGCATCCTGGACAAGGAATGTATCGTAGTTGTATAGTAGTTCATTTAGTATATTTGTTTGTCTTGTATTCTGGTGGTGGGTTCTGTTTTGTTTTATTGTATTGTAAATATGATTTTTAATAATAGAATAAATTTTTTGATATAAATTGAAAAAACTAAGTCGAAGTCATGCCCCATCAGGGATGAAAAGGGTTAACTGTTTGCTGATAAAGAAATACTTCCTTATTTTACTTCCGTTTCTTGATGTAAATTTTCCCCTCCACACATTCTTGTTCTCCACACAGTGACGGCCGCTGAAGACAAGGACACTGGCCCACTGATAGATTGTCAGTCGATACTCCAGAGACGAGCAGCGGACAGAACCCAGGTACGCAATTCCGTGTCTGTTAGCTCGTTCCCACGGTCAAACACCTGTTTAGTTGAGTTGTGATTTTGTACAGAGTCTGATCACTGAAAGACTTGTGTATTAAGGTAACTGCACCGAAGATAGACACAAAGCGCTGGAGTAACTCAGCGGGACAGGCAGCATCTCTGGAGATTAGATTAGTTTAGTGCCAGCATCTCTGGAGTTTAGATTAGCTTAGATTCGTTTTCTTGTTATTGAGGGAGTGCAGCATAGGTTCACCGTGTCTGACGAAGGGTCTCGACCTGAAACATCACCCATTCCTTCTTTCTAGAGAAGCTGCCTGTCACCCAGAGAGTTGTGAATATGTGAAATTATCTGCCACAGAAGGCAGTGGATGGCAATCCACTGGATGCTTTCAAGAGAGAGTTAGATTTAGCTCTTAGGACTACCGGAATCGAGGGATATGGGGAGAAAGCACGAACGGATTACTGCTTTTGGATGATCTGCCATGATCATATTGAATAGCGGTGCTGGTTCGAAGGGCCGAATGGCCTACTCCTGCACCTATTTTCTATTATTCTATGTTTTCTATGTTTATTGTCATGTGTACCGAGAGACAACGAAAAGCTTTTGTTGCGTGCTAACAACAAAAGGGGAGTGTTTGCTAGTACTGTCGGTGAGGATTTAAACTAATGTGGCAGGGGGATGGGAGCAGGAGCAGAGAGACAGAGGGGTGTAAATCGAGGGTAGAAGCAATAGGTAGCAAGGTGAAAAGTAAAAGTGGCAGGCAGACAAATCCAGGGCAAAAATCAAAAAGGGCCACTTTTCAACATAATTGTATGAGGGGTAAGAGTGTTGTAAAAACAAGCCTGAAGGCTTTGTGTCTCAATGCACAGAGCATTCATGATAAGGTGGATGAGTTGAATGTGCAGATAGTTATTAATGAATATGATATAGTTGGGATTATGGAGACATGGCTCCAGGGTGACCAAGGCTGGGAGCTGAACATCCAGGGATATTCAATATTCAGGAGGGATAGACAGAAAGGAAAAGGAGGTGGGGTAGCGTTGCTGGTTAGAGAGGAGATTAACGCAATAGAAAGGAAGGACATTAGCTTGGAGGATGTGGAATCGATATGGGTAGAGCTGCAAAACACTAAGGGGCAGAAAACGCTAGTGGGAGTTGTGTACAGGCCACCTAACAGTAGTAGTAGAGTTGGGGATGGCATCAAACAGGAAATTAGAAATGCGTGCAACAAAGGTAAAACAGTTATAATGGGTGACTTCAATCTACCTATAGTTTGGGTGAATCAAATTGGCAGAGGTGCTGAGGAAGAGGATTTCTTGGAATGTATGCGGGATAGTTTTCTAAACCAACATGTAGAGGAACCAACGAGAGAGCAGGCTATTCTAGACTGGGTATTGAGTAATGAGGAAGGGTTAGTCAGCAGTCTTGATGTGCGTGGCCCCTTGGGCAAGAGTGACCATAATATGGTTGAGTTCCTCATTAGGATGGAGAGTGACATAGTTAATTCAGAAACAACGGTTCTGAACTTAAAGAAAGGTAACTTTGAGGGTATGAGACGTAAATTGGCCAAGATAGACTGGCAATTTATTCTTAAAGGGTTGACGGTGGATATGCAATGGAAGGCATTTAAAGACCTCATGGATGAACTACAACAATTGTTCATCCCAGTTTGGCAAAAGAATAAATCAGGGAAGGTAGTGCATCTGTGGCTAACAAAGGAAATTAGTGATAGTATCAAAACAAAAGATGAAGTATACAAATTAGCAAGAAAAAGCAGCCTACCAGAGGACTGGGAGAAATTCAGAGTCCAGCAAAAGGGTTTAATTAGGAAATGGAAAATATATTATGAAAGAAAACTGGCAGGGAACATAAAAACTGACTGCAAAAGTTTTTATAGATATGTGAAGAGAAAAAGATTAGTTAAAACAAATGTAGGTCCCTTCCAGTCAGAAACAGGTGAATTGATCATGAGGATAATTTTTCAAAACTCTTTAGATTCTGGAGTAGCTCCTGAGGATTGGAGGGTACCTAATGTAACCCCACTTTTCAAAAAGGGAGGGAGAGAGAAAACGGGGAATTACAGACCAGTTAGTCTAACATCGGTAGTGGGGGAAATGCTAGAGTCAGTTATTAATGATGGGATAGCAGCACATTTGGAAAGTGGTGAAATCATTGGACAAAGTCAGCATGGATTTATGAAAGGTAAATCATGTCTGACGAATCTCATAGAATTTTTCGAGGATGTAACTAGTAGAGTGGATAAGGGAGAACCAGTGGATGTGTTATATCTGGACTTCCAGAAGGCTTTCGACAAGGTCCCACATAAGAGATTAGTATGCAAACCTAAAGCACATGGTATTGTGGGTTCAGTATTGATGTTGATAGAGAACTGGTTGGCAGACAGGAAGCAAAGAGTAGGAATAAACGGGTCCTTTGCAGAATGGTAGGCAGTGACTAGTGGGGTACCGCAAGGCTCAGTGCTGGGTCCCCAGCTATTTACAATATATATTAATGATTTGGACGAGGGAATTGAATGCAACATCTCCAAGTTTGTGGATGACACGAAGCTGGGGGGCAGTGTTAGCTGTGAGGAGGATGCTAGGAGCCTGTAAGGCGACTTGGATAGGTTAGGTGAGTGGGCAAATGCATGGCAGATGCAGTATAATGTGGATAAATGTGAGGTTATCCACTTTGGTGGCAAGAACAGGAAAGCAGACTATTATCTGAATGGTGGCCGATTAGGAAAAGGGGAGATGCAACGAGACCTGGGTGTCGTGGTACACCAGTCATTGAAAGTAGGCATGCAGGTGCAGCAGGCAATGAAGAAAGCGAATGGTATGTTGGCATTCATCCCCAGCGAGGGGATTTGAGTATAGGAGCAGGGAAGTTCTGCTGCAGTTGTACAGGGCATTGGTGAGACCACACCTGGAGTATTGCGTACAGTTTTGGTCTCCTATTCTGAGGAAAGACATTCTTGCCATAGAAGGAGTACAGAGAAGGTTCACCAGATTGATTCCTGGGATGGCAGGACTTTCATATGAAGAAAGACTGGATAGACTCGGCTTGTACTCGCTGGAATTTAGAAGATTGAGGGGGGATCTTATAGAAACTTACAAAAAAAAAATTTTTTTTTAAATTTTATTTTTGAAAAGCATATGTACAAATAGAAATAAGAAAAAACACATTTGTTACAAAGTTCTTACATAGCTTCAATTTTAAAATTTTTGAAGAGAGAAAGTAAAAATAAAAATATAAAACTATAAACTTGGAGAGAGAGTAAGAGGGTTAAAAAAAAAAAAGGATCTAACAATAAAAATTAACGGGACTAGATCCGGGAGACAAAAACCACAGCTGTACATCCAACCCCCAACTCAAGTTTCAACTTTTAATTTAAATTTTTTTATTTTAGTCCTGTGCCAAACCCATTTACTTTTCTAAAAATTCAATAAATGGAGACCATATTTTTAAAAATAACTCAGGTTTGTCGATTAAGGCAAACCTTATTTTTTCCAAATACAGGGTCTCTGTCATTTCCATAGTCCACATTTTAATTGTGGGGGTTATTGGTTTTTTCCAAAATTTAAGTATTAATTTTTTCGCAGTTATTAGACTGTAATCAAGAAAATGTACCTGACTTACTGTAAAATTTGTAGTATGTTCTGATAATCCTAATATAATTAATTTTGGGTCCATATCTAATTTTTTATTAATAACTTTAGAAACTATTTTAAAAATCTCCAACCAGAAGTTTTGCATTTTTATACAAGTTACGAAAATATGAGATAAATTAGCTTCTTGAAATTGACATTTATCACAAATAGGAGAGATACTAGGAAAAATCCTATTTAATTTCGTCTTCGAATAATGTAATCTATGTATTATTTTAAATTGTATTAAGGAATGTCTAGTATTCAATGAACATTGATGTATATGTTGTAAACTTTCATCCCATATATCTTGCATTATAAATTGATTCAATTCGTCCTCCCATGCTCGTCTATAAGATTCTGATGACGGAATGTCAATGTCAAGGAGAGTATTGTAAATAAAAGATATTAATTTATTTGAGTTATAATGTCGATTCAGGCATACATCAAGTGTTTCTGGACCTCTAAACTTATATTCTTGCATGTGTGATTTTACATAATCTCTAAGTTGTAAATATCTAAAATAATTATTAACATGTAATCCGTACTTCTGCTGTAACTCCTGAAACGAAAGAAAAGTTCCCTTATGATAAAGATCTCCCACCCTTTTGATTCCATAACTTTTCCATTGAGCAAAGCCTCTATCTAAGACAGACGGTTTAAAAGAAGGATTATTCGCAATAGGAAGGAAAACAGATAATTTACTCAATTTTAACGTAAGCTTTAATTATTTCCAGGTACGGATAACACTATGTATAATGGGATTACCTCCATATGTTTTTTTATTTAAATTTATTGGAGCTAAGAGGATCGCACCAATATCGAATGGTAAACAATCCTCTTTCTCCATCTTTAACCAATCCGGTTGTTGATCAGAATCATCCAACCAGCAGGTTATATTTTTAATATTAACCGCCCAATAATAAAATAAAAAGTTAGGTAAAGCAATTCCTCCATTAATTTTAGACTTACATAAATGTCTTTTATTTATTCTATGAGTCTTGTAGTCCCAAATAAAATTAGTAACAATTGAATCAACTTTAAAAAAAAATTTTTTTGGAAGATAGATCGGAATTGCTTGAAATAAGTATAGTAGCTGTGGAAGAAAGATCATCTTTATAGCATTGCTACGACCAACTAATGATATAGGGAGTGTTTTCCAAAATTGGATATTTCTGTGTAATTTAGCAAGTAAAGGAGGAAAATTTAATTTAAATAAAGAAGTATATTTCCTAGTCACGTAAATTCCAAGATATTTAAACTTTTCATAGGCAATTTTAAAAGGAAATTGTTGAAGTATGGCCGGATTATGCTCCATTATTGGCATAATTTCACTTTTATACCAGTTAATTCTATAACCTGAAAATGAACCAAATTGAGTTATGAGATTTAATAAATTCAGAATGCTAATTTCTGGCTTTGTAATATATATTAATACATCATCCGCATATAAAGAAATTTTATTGGTTGTATGTTTAGTGTTGTAGCCATGAATATCTGAATTTGATCTAATACTCTCAGCAAGTGGTTCTATAATAAGGGCAAATAAAAGTGGTGATAGTGGACATCCTTGTCTACAACCCCTAGCTAAATGAAATTTAGATGACAGCATTTGATTAGTTAATATTTTAGCTGTTGGGGATGTATATAAAAGTTTCACCCATGCACAAAAGTTTTCACCTAGTTGAAATTTTTCCATCACTGAAAAAAGATAGGGCCATTCTACTTGATCAAATGCTCTTTCAGCATCTAGCGAGATGATTGCTAAATCTTCATTTAATAGTCTATTTGAATAAATTATATTAAACAAGCGTCTCAAGTTGAAAAATGAATATCGTTTGGCTATAAAGCCTGATTGATCGGGGTGTATCAATTTGTCTATAACTAGACTTAATCTCTGAGCTAAGATTTTCGCTAATATCTTCTGATCAGTATTTAAAAGAGCTATCGCCCTATACGAACCAGGGTCTTCAGAATCCTTATCTTTTTTAGGAATGAGGATTATTGTTGATTCAGTCAGAGTTTGTGGCAATCTCTGTTGTTTAAAGGCGTGACTATATACAGTTTGCAAACGTGGAGAGATCAAACCACTGAATTTTTTATAAAATTCATTATTTAAGCCATCAGGGCCAGGAGTCTTCCCATTTTTCATGGATTTAATAATAATAATAATAATAATAATATATTTATTTTATATAGCGCCTTATCACATGCTCAAAGCGCTTTACAAATACATTTAACATAGAGACAAACAGACAAACTATCCTGACGGAAAAGCGGCGAATACTCAACGCCAGCGTCCTCTCACGTCAGGGTCCGGCAGCAGACATCAAAAAGCACAAGACACACAGATACAATTTTTTACACAAAACAGCCATCACAGTGATTGCTCCAGGCATACCCTCACTGTGATGGAAGGCAAAGTCTTATCTCCTCCTCATTCTTCTCCCGTGGCGCCACGAGGCAGTCGAGGCTCCCAACCCCTTGAAGCCCCCACCGGGCGATGTAAAGTCCCAGGGCCGAGCCACGCAGGGCGATGAAAGTCCTGAGCCCCCACCGGGCGATGTAAAGTGCCGCGGCCGAGCCACGCAGGGCGATGAGAGTCCTGAGCCCCCACCGGGCGATGTAAAGTGCTGCAGCCGAGCTACGCAGGGCGATGAAGGGCCTGCGGGCGGGTTGATCGTACCTCGCGTTCAACGTCTTTCATAGTTATTTCTGCGCCCAGTAAATTTCTATCACTCACATTCAAACCAGGAAGGTTACATTCCTGCAAAAACTTTTGCATCTGCGTAGAAGTATCTGTTATTTTTGATGAATATAATGACTGATAAAATTGCAAAAATCTCTGATTAATATCCTTAGGTAGTTTAAGCAAATCTTCATTTTCTGATCTAATTTTATGAATTGTAGAATCATCTTCTAATTTACGGAGTTGACGTGCTAGCAATTTCTGTGGTTTATCTCCAAATTCAAAATGTTTTTGTTTAGTATATTGAAAAAGCCTTAAAATATGAGCTGAGAGGATATAATTTAACTTATATTTGAGAACTGCAATTTTATTATGTATTTCAATAGAGGGAGCGATGGCATTTGTTATGTCTAACTGTCTTATCTGACTTTCCAGGTCATTCTGTTCAGCTCGGTTCTTCATGTTTTGAGACGCTTGAAAAGCAATAATACATCCTCTCACAAACGCTTTAAATGTTTCCCAAAGCAGGGACGCAGGTGTTTCAGGAAGGTCATTTGCGTTAAAAAAAATCTCAAATTGCGATTTAAGATAGTCATAACATGCTTTTTCATTTAAGATTTGCGGATTAAATCTCCAATTAGTCTGTTTCCCCGTTACTCCTTGGAGTTTTACCCTAAATGTTAAAGGGGCATGATCGGATATAATAATATTATGATATTTTGAATTATACGTATAAGGAATAAGTTTGGAGTCCACCAAGAAATAATCAATTCTTGAATAAGTTTTATGCACAGGTGAATAAAATGAATACTCTCGGCCTGAAGGATTATCAATCCTCCAAACATCTTTTATATTTGCACTATTTATATAAGGGTTTAATAATTCACACGACTTGGATTTTGTTTTCCTTTGAGTTGAAGACCTATCCAAATAAGGATCTAATGTACAATTTAAATCTCCTCCAATTATCAAGTTATATTGTCCAAATTCTGGAATGGTATTAAATTTTTTTAAAAAAATAACGGATTATCAAAATTTGGTGCGTAGACATTCACCAATATCAATTTTGTAGAGTATAGTTCTCCCACTAATATAACATATCTACCTTCAGTGTCGACTATAGAGGAAGTATTTATAAATGGTATACCCTTACGAATTAAAATAGCAACACCTCTTGATTTAAAGGGAAACGATGAGTGAAATACTTTATCAATCCATTTGCCTTTCAGTCTATTATGTGCTACATTTTTTAGATGAGTTTCCTGAAGGAACATTATGTCTGCATCAATAGATTTTAAATGTGAAAGTACTTTACCTCTTTTAATTGGTTCATTAACACCCTTGACATTCCAACTACAAAATGTAATACCTTTAACCCCTGTTTTCCTAGTAGAATCTTGCATCTTAACCGATAAATGGTCTATAATAAAGCAAATGGTCTGGCACCCGGACTACAACATTTTTCTTGAATGAGGGGTGGATGATCTTTTGTACAACGTAGAGTGTCTCCCGGAAATATCTCCCAAAAGTATATAATTTCTGAAAAATGACATGATAATAAAAGTTAAATCTAAAAAAAAAATCAATATATAAAAGGTTAAAAGAGTGCAGGAAAAAAGAAGAGACAACTAAAACTACAACTACAATTAGTGCAGTTAGTGTTAGCCACCCTAAGGTGGCAAAAAATCTAAGGACTTCCGTGAGATGTAAAAAAAAATTAATACTAGCTCCGTTTTTTAACACAGTTATTGTTTGTTTTTGTTTTTTTTTAAAAAAGAGAGATAAACGGGGCAGGCCCGAAACTAATTAGTCTATAATAAATCGATTTTTCTATCTAAAGTGTATTAATTAAGTATTCAAAGTAAAGTTTACATAAATCAAATATTACTTACACTTCTTATTAGTAATGATTAATAAAAATATATATGTTTTTTAATTAATAATTATTAGTTACGGTTAATATACGTATAGTATATACACTAAACTTAAATCTTTGAATTTTAATATTTTTAAAGTCCAATTAGATGTCTGCCAATTAAGATAGCCGTGAAATCATAATCAAGCCTTCAGCGACCTTTCGATCTCCCGAGCAAATTCCAGTGCTTTATTATGGTCAGTAAAAAAGGATTCATTTTGATTGTAGGTCACTCGGAGTTTTGCTGGATACAACATACCAAATCTGAGCGCTGGGATCTTCTTGAGAATAGATTTTGTCTCATTAAACAGTGCTCTTTTCTTAACCACCTCAAAGGGGTAATCTCTGAAGATGCGAATCTCATCGCCTCGGAATGATAAAGCTCTGTTACTAGCAATTCTTGACAGCATATCTTCTAGCTTGGAGGATGTGGAATCGATATGGGTAGAGCTGCAAAACACTAAGGGGCAGAAAACGCTAGTGGGAGTTGTGTACAGGCCACCTAACAGTAGTAGTAGAGTTGGGGATGGCATCAAACAGGAAATTAGAAATGCGTGCAACAAAGGTAAAACTGTTATAATGGGTGACTTCAATCTACCTATAGTTTGGGTGAATCAAATTGGCAGAGGTGCTGAGGAAGAGGATTTCTTGGAATGTATGCGGGATAGTTTTCTAAACCAACATGTAGAGGAACCTACGAGAGGTCAGGCTATTCTAGATTGGGTATTGAGTAATGAGGAAGGGTTAGTTAGCAGTCTTGATATGCGTGGCCCCTTGGGCAAGAGTGACCATAATATGGTTGAGTTCCTCATTAGGATGGAGAGTGACATAGTTAATTCAGAAACAACGGTTCTGAACTTAAAGAAAGGTAACTTTGAGGGTATGAGACGTAAATTGGCCAAGATAGACTGGCAATTGATTCTTAAAGGGTTGACGGTGGATATGCAATGGAAGGCATTTAAAGACCTCATGGATGAACTACAACAATTGTTCATCCCAGTTTGGCAAAAGAATAAATCAGGGAAGGTAGTGCATCTGTGGCTAACAAAGGAAATTAGTGATAGTATCAAAACAAAAGATGAAGTATACAAATTAGCAAGAAAAAGCAGCCTACCAGAGGACTGGGAGAAATTCAGAGTCCAGCAAAAGGGCTTAATTAGGAAATGGAAAATATATTATGAAAGAAAACTGGCAGGGAACATAAAAACTGACTGCAAAAGTTTTTATAGATATGTGAAGAGAAAAAGATTAGTTAAAACAAATGTAGGTCCCTTCCAGTCAGAAACAGGTGAATTGATCATGAGGATAATTTTTCAAAACTCTTTAGATTCTGGAGTAGTTCCTGAGGATTGGAGGGTAGCTAATGTAACCCCACTTTTCAAAAAGGGAGGGAGAAAGAAAACGGGGAATTACAGACCAGTTAGTCTAACATCGGTAGTGGGGGAAATGCTAGAGTCAGTTATTAAAGATGGGATAGCAGCACATTTGGAAAGTGGTGAAATCATTGGACAAAGTCAGCATGGATTTATGAAAGGTAAATCATGTCTGACGAATCTCATAGAATTTTTCGAGGATGTAACTAGTAGAGTGGATAAGGGAGAACCAGTGGATGTGTTATATCTGGACTTCCAGAAGGCTTTCGACAAGGTCCCACATAAGAGATTAGTATGCAAACCTAAAGCACATGGTATTGTGGGTTCAGTATTGATGTGGATAGAGAACTGGTTGGCAGACAGGAAGCAAAGAGTAGGAATAAACGGGTCCTTTTCAGAATGGTAGGCAGTGACTAGTGGGGTACCGCAAGGCTCAGTGCTGGGACCCCAGCTATTTACAATATATATTAATGATTTGGACGAGGGAATTGAATGCAACATCTCCAAGTTTGCAGATGACACGAAGCTGGGGGGCATTGTTAGCTGTGTGGAGGATGCTTGGAGGCTGCAAGGTGACTTGGATAGGTTAGGTGAGTGGGCAAATGCATGGCAGATGCAGTATAATGTGGATAAATGTGAGGTTATCCACTTTGGTGGCAAGAACAGGAAAGCAGACTATTATCTGAATGGTGGCCGATTAGGAAAAGGGGAGATGCAACGAGACCTGGGTGTCGTGGTACACCAGTCATTGAAAGTAGGCATGCAGGTGCAGCAGGCAGTGAAGAAAGCGAATGGTATGTTGGCATTCATCCCCAGCGAGGGGATTTGAATATAGGATTAGGGAAGTTCTGCTGCAGTTGTACAGGGCATTGGTGAGACCACACCTGGAGTATTGCGTACAGTTTTGGTCTCCTAATCTGAGGAAAGACATTCTTGCCATAGAAGGAGTACAGAGAAGGTTCACCAGATTGATTCCTGGGATGGCAGGACTTTCATATGAAGAAAGACTGGATAGACTCGGCTTGTACTCGCTGGAATTTAGAAGATTGAGGGGGGATCTTATAGAAACTTACAAAATTCTTAAGGGGTTGGACAGACTAGATGCAGGAAGATTGTTCCCGATGTTGGGGAAGTCCAGAACAAGGGGTCACAGTTTAAGGATAAGGGGGAAGTGTTTTAGGACCGAGATGAGAACGTTTTTTTTCACACAGAGAGTGGTGAATCTGTGGAATTCTCTGCCACAGAGGTAGTTGAGGCCAGTTCATTGTCTATATTTAAGAGGGAGTTAGATGTGGCCCTTGTGGCTAAGGGGATCAGGGGGTATGGAGAGAAGGCAGGTACGGGATACTGAGTTGGATGATCAGCCATGATCATATTGAATGGCGGTGCAGGCTCGAAGGGCCGAATGGCCTACTCCTGCACCTATTTTCTATGTTTCTATGTTTCTAACCAGTCAGTGGAAAGACAACACATGATTACAATCGATGATAGACACAAAATGCTGGAATAACTCAGTGGGACAGGCAGCATCTCTGGAAAGAAGAAGGGTCTCAATCCTTAATGTCACCCATTCCTTCTATCCGGAGATGCTGCCTGTCCCCGCTGAGTTACGCAGCATTTTGTGTCTATCTACAGTTTAAACCAGCATCTGCAGTTCCTTCCTACACATGATTACAATTGTTCCATTTACAGTGTACAGATACATGATAAGGGAATAACGTTTAGTGCAAGGTAAAGCCAGCAAAGTCTGATCAAGGACAGTCCAAGGGTCATCAAAGAGGTAGTTAGTAGCTCAGCACTGCTCTCTGGTTGTGGTAGGATTATTCAGTTGGAAGGAGATGAGGAGGAATATCTTTAGTCAGAACGTGATGAATCTGAGGAGGCAAAGTCAGTGGATGTATTTAAGGCAGAGATAGATGGATTCTTGATTAGTATGGATGTCAGAGGTTATGGGGAGTAGGCAGGAGAATGGGGTTAAGAGGGAGAGATAGATCAGTCATGATTGAATGGCGGGGTAGACTTGATGGGCCGAATGGCCTAATTCTGCTCCTATCACTTAGGGCTGGGCTGCAGGCAAACACTGAATCCTGGTACACATGGTAATTGTACAACTATACCAATAGATGGGCCAAAAAAGGGCTGGCATGGATGTGGTGGGCCAAAGAGCCTGTTGCTGCGTGGATGGAACTGTTCCCCAACCAAGCTGCGATGCATCCTGATAAAATGCTTTCTAACGGGCCCTTCGGGGAGTGGAGTGGGGAGACTGCTTTGTGTGATGGACTGGGTGATATCCACGTTGGGGGCACGGTGGTGCAACAGTAGAGTTGCTGCCTCACAGCGCCAGAGACCCGGGTTCGATCCTGATTGCGGGTGTTTGTCTGTACAGAGTTTGCCTGTTTACATATTGTTTTGTGCTGCTGCAAGTAGGAATTTCATTGTACTATCTGGGACATGTGACAATAAAACATTCTTGAATCTGGGCTCTTGACCTGTTTGGGTTTCCTCTGGTCTCCTCCCACATTCCAAAGACGTGCAGGTTTCTAGGCTAATCGGCTTGCCAAAATTGTAAATTGTCCCTAGTTGGTGTCGGATAGTGCTAGTGTGCGTGGATCGTTGGTCAGCGTGGACTCGGTGGGCCGAAGGGCCTGGGTTCCATACTGTATCGCTAAACTAAACACAGAACTAGTGTGTGAACGGGTGATCGCTTGTCGGCGTGGGCCGAGGGGGCCTGTTTCCGCACCGTATCTCTAAACTAAGCTGTCAGTAATTTCTTGTGGCTTTGGGCAGAGTTGCTGCCAAACCAGGATGTGATGCAACCCAACAGTGTTCTTTCACAGTTCAATAGACAATAGACAATAGACAAGAGACAATAGGTGCAGGAGTAGGCCATTCAGCCCTTCGAGCCAGCACCGCCATTCAATGCGATCATGGCTGATCACTCTCAATCAGTACCCCGTTCCTGCCTTCTCCCCATACCCCCTCACTCCGCTATCCTTAAGAGCTCTATCCAGCTCTCTCTTGAAAGCATCCAACGAACTGGCCTCCACTGCCTTCTGAGGCAGAGAATTCCACACCTTCACCACCCTCTGACTGAAAAAGTTCTTCCTCATCTCCGTTCTAAATGGCCTACCCCTTATTCTTAAACTGTGGCCCCTTGTTCTGGACTCCCCCAACATTGGGAACATGTTATCTGCCTCTAATGTGTCCAATCCCCTAATTATCTTATATGTTTCAATAAGATCCCCCCTCATCCTTCTAAATTCCAGTGTATACAAGCCCAATCGCTCCAGCCTTTCAACATACGACAGCCCCGCCATTCCGGGAATTAACCTAGTGAACCTACGCTGCACGCCCTCCATAGCAAGAATATCCTTCCTCAAATTTGGAGACCAAAACTGCACACAGTACTCCAGGTGCGGTCTCACCAGGGCCCGGTACAACTGTAGAAGGACCTCTTTGCTCCTATACTCAACTCCTCTTGTTACGAAGGCCAACATTCCATTGGCTTTCTTCACTGCCTGCTGTACCTGCATGCTTCCTTTCATTGACTGAAGCACTAGGACACCCAGATCTCGTTGAACTCCCCCTCCTCCTAACTTGACACCATTCAGATAATAATCTGCCTTTCTATTCTTACTTCCAAAGTGAATAACCTCACACTTATCTACATTAAACTGCATCTGCCATGTATCTGCCCACTCACACAACCTGTCCAAGTCACCCTGCAGCCTTATTGCATCTTCCTCACAATTCACACAACCCCCCAACTTAGTATCATCTGCAAATTTGCTAATGGTACTTTTAATCCCTTCGTCTAAGTCATTAATGTATATCGTAAATAGCTGGGGTCCCAGCACCGAACCTTGCGGTACCCCACTGGTCACTGCCTGCCATTCCGAAAGGGACCCATTTATCCCCACTCTTTGCTTTCTGTCTGTCAACCAATTTTCTATCCATGTCAGTACCCTACCCCCAATACCATGTGCCCTAATTTTGCCCACTAATCTCCTATGTGGGACCTTGTCGAAGGCTTTCTGAAAGTCGAGGTACACCACATCCACTGACTCTCCCTTGTCAATTTTCCTAGTTACATCCTCAAAAAATTCCAGTAAATTTGTCAAGCATGATTTCCCCTTCGTAAATCCATGCTGACTCGGAATGATCCCGTTACTGCTATCCAAATGCTCAGCAATTTCGTCTTTTATAATTGACTCCAGCATCTTCCCCACCACTGATGTCAGACTAACTGGTCTATAATTACCCGTTTTCTCTCTCCCTCCTTTCTTAAAAAGTGGGATAACATTTGCTATCCTCCAATCCACAGGAACTGATCCTGAATCTATAGAACATTGAAAAATGATCTCCAATGCTTCCACTATTTCTAGAGCCACCTCCTTAAGTACTCTGGGATGCAGACCATCAGGCCCTGGGGATCTATCTGCCTTCAGTCCCATCAGTCTACCCAAAACCATTTCCTGACTAATGTGGATTTCCTTCAGTTCCTCCATCACCCTAGGTTCTCCGGCCCCTAGAACATTTGGGAGATTGTGTGTATCTTCCTCAGTGAAGACAGATCCAAAGTAACGGTTTAGCTCGTCTGCCATTTCTTTGTTCCCCATAATAAATTCCCCTGCTTCTGTCTTCAAGGGACCCACATTTGCCTTGACTATTTTTTTCCTCTTCACGTACCTAAAAAAACTTTTGCTATCCTCCTTTATATTATTGGCTAGTTTACCCTCGTACCTCATCTTTTCTCCCCGTATTGCCTTTTTAGTTAACTTTTGTTGCTCTTTAAAAGAGTCCCAATCCTCTGTCTTCCCACTCTTCTTTGCTATGTTATACTTCCTCTCCTTAATTTTTATGCTGTCCCTGACTTCCCTTGTCAGCCACAGGTGTCTCTTACTCCCCTTAGAGTCTTTCCACCTCTTTGGAATAAATTGATCCTGCAACCTCTGCATTATTCCCAGGAATACCTGCCATTGCTGTTCTACCGTCTTCCCTGCTCGGGCCTCCTTCCAATCAATTTTGGCCAGCTCCTGCCTCATGCCTCTGTAATCCCCTTTGCTATACTGTAATACCGACACTTCCGATTTTCCCTTCTGCCTTTCCATTTGCAGAGTAAAACTTATCATGTTGTGATCACTGCCTCCTAATGGCTCTTTTACCTCTAGTCCCCTTATCAGATCAGGATCATTACACAACACTAAATCCAGAATTGCCTTCTCCCTGGTAGGCTCCAGTACAAGCTGTTCTAAGAATCCATCTCGAAGGCACTCTACAAACTCTCTTTCCTGGGATCCATTTCCAACCTGATTTTCCCAGTCTACCTGCATGTTGAAATCTCCCATAACCACCGTAGCATTACATTTTTGACACGCCAATTTTATCTCCTGATTCAACTTGCACCCTATGTCGAGGCTACTGTTTGGGGCCTATAGATAACTCCCATTAGGGTCTTTTTACCCTTACAACTTCTCATTTCTATCCATACTGATTCTACATCTCCTGATTCTATGTCACCCCTTGCAAGGGAATGAATATCATTCCTTACCATCAGAGCAACCCCACCCCCTCTGCCCACCTGTCTGTCTTTTCTATACATTGTGTACCCCTGAATATTCAGTTCCCAGCCCTGGTCCTCTTGTAGCCATGTCTCAGTGATCCCTACAACATCATACTTGCCCATGACTAACTGAGCCTCAAGCTCATCCACTTTATTTTTTATACTACGCGCATTTAAGTACAACACTTTAACTTCTGTATTTACCTCCCCTCTCACATCGTTCACAATTGGCCCTGCCCTTAATTTCTTTTCCCCTCTAGAACTTCTGTTCCCATTCTTCCGAGAGTCTTTAGCAATATTTCCTGTATTCCCTTTTACCTCATCTTCATATTCACAATT
The DNA here is from genome assembly GCF_053455715.1 of Rhinoraja longicauda. NCBI lineage: Eukaryota > Metazoa > Chordata > Chondrichthyes > Rajiformes > Arhynchobatidae > Rhinoraja > Rhinoraja longicauda. The sequence continues at coordinate 58,245 of NW_027601651.1, forward strand.
TGTTAACCCCTCCCCCCCCCTACTTAGTTTAAAGCCACAGGTGTCACACTAGCAAACCTCCCTGCCAGAATGTTTGTCCCCCTGCTGTTAAGATGCAACCCGTCCCTTTTGTACAAGTCACCCCTAGCCCAGAAGAGATCCCAGTGGTCCAGAAATCTAAATCCCTGCTCTCTGCACCAGCCCCTCAGCCATAAATTCATACCCTCTATCTCTCTGTTCCTGGCCTCACCAGCACGAGGTACCGGTAGTAGTCCAGAGATAACCACCTTCGACGTCCTACTTCTCAGTGTTTTTCCCAACTCTCTAAACTCCCGCTGTAGCAACTCCTTCCTCTTCCGCCCGACGTCATTCGTGCCCACGCGCACAACGACTTCAGGTTGATCGCCTTCCCTCACTAGGATTTTCTGAAGCCGGTCCGTGATGTGTTGAACCCTGGCACCAGGGAGGCAACAGACCATCCTCAAGTCCCTCCTGCTGACACAGAATCTTCTGTCCGTCCCTCGGACTATGGAGTCACCGACCACTACGGCTTTTCCAGACTTCGGTCTCCCCTGTCGAGTATCCTTGCCAACAGGTCCGCCACTCGGACTGGAACCGTCTTCTGCCCCGACAGTTCCCAAGAGGGTATACCTATTTGCAATAGGCACAGCCACTGGGGTCTCCTGTAGTCCACGTCCACGTCCACTCCCCCCTGAGAAGTTGCTGTGAGTCACTGGAGTCATGTGGAGAAGTTGCTGTGAGTCACTGGAGAAATGCCCAACTTCCTTCATCTTTTGGGCAAGATGAGACATGAGTGTGCTTTATTGACCACAGCTTCAATGTAGCTGATGCAGCTGTTGGTGATATTTAGAGTCATAAGTGAGAGGAGCAGAATTAGGCCATTCGGCCCATCAAGTCCACTCTGCCATTCAATCATGTCTGATCATCTCTCCCTCCTAACCCCATTCTCCTGCCTTCTCCCCATAACCCCCGACACCTGTACTAATCAAGAATCTATCTATCTCTGCCTTAAAAATATCCATTGACTTGGCCTCCACAGCCTTCTGTGGCAAAGAATTCCACAGATTCACCACCCTCTGGCTAAAGAAATTCCTCCTCATCTCCTTCGTAAAGGAAAGTCTAATTCTGAGGCTGTGCCCTCTGGTCCTAGACTCTCCCACTCTATCCAAGCCTTTCACTATTCGGTACGTTTCAATGAGGTTACCCCTTATTCTTCTAAACTCCAGCGAGTACAGGCCCTGTGCCGACATATGTTAAGTAATCATTGTCATAAACCTCTGGACCCTCTCCAGTACATCCCTCGTCATATATAGGGCCTAAAACTGCTCCCAAAACTCCATATGCGATCTGACCAGCATGTTATAAAGCCTCAGCATTTAATCATTTTATGGTCACTACCTCCGAACGGTTCTTTTACCATAATCACCCACCAGTTTAAATTTCATTTGGAATATTTTGGAGGACCAAGAACCAAGAACCACCCTGATCAAATCTGGTTCGTTACACAATAGTTTTAGTTCTTAGTTTTAGTTTTAGAGATACAGAGTGGAAACAGGCCCTTCGGCCCACTGAGTCTGCGCCGACCATCGATCGCCCATTCACACACTAGTTCTATGTTGAGTTTAGAGATACAAAGTGCAAACAGGCCCTTCGGCCCACCAAGTCCGCTCTGACCAGCGAGTCCACTCCGCCATTCAATCTATCTTTCCCTCTCGACCCCATTCTCCTTCCTTCTCACCATAAACCCTGACACCTGTACTAATCAAGAATCTGTCAATCTCCGCCTTAAAAACACCTATTGATGGTTTCCATAGCGGTCTGTGGCAATGAATTCCACAGATTCCCCACCCTCTGGCTAAAAAAAATCCTCATCTCAATAGACAATAAACAATAGGTGCAGGAGTAGGCCATTTGGCCCTTCGAGCCAGCACCGCCATTCAATGTGATCATGGCTGATCATCCACAATCAGTTCCTGCATTCTCCCCATACCCCCTGAATCCGCTATCATTAAGAGCTCTATCTAACTCTTGAAAGCATCCAGAGAATTGGCCTCCGCTGCCTTCTGAGGCAGAGAATTCCACAGATTTACAACTCTCTGACTGAAAAAGTTTTTCCTAATTTCTGTTTTAAATGGCCTACCCCTTATTCTTAAGCTGTAGCCCCTGGTTCTGGACTCCCCCAACATCGGAAACATGTTTCCTGCCTCTAGCGTGTCCAATCCCTTAATAATCTTATATGTTTGAATAAATATCATCCAGTTTAAAAACAAATATAAACACATGATTTTTTCTAGGTACAGTGAGGAGTGGGATTAACAGTCACCAGGGGTCTACATATAATAACACATCATTATTTAAATAAGTATATCTATATGAACATATAAGGGTGTATGAGTATTTTTGTATTAATATTTGACTTATTATACGGGTGGGTGACTATATTTGTATTTATATTTTGTATGTAAATGGTCGGGTATATGTATATATATGATTGGCCTAATGTATGTATATATATCAGATGTAGTTAATATAGACATTATTGTGTAAATAGGTATATTCATATGACTGTAGGGGTGAGTGAGTATATATGTAGTTATATATGTATTTTAGGTATTAGTTATTATAGATAATACTTGATAAATATTGATTAGGGAATGGGGGTAGGAATAAATAAGTTCACACTTCCTACTCCTTTTCGCACATGTAAAGACGTTAAGTAATGGATGAAATTCTTTGTATTTCTTCTGTTTTTTTGTTTATTTTGTTTTTTAATTGATGTCTTTTAACATGTACGAAATAAAATGATAGAATTAGAATTAGAATTAGATCCCCTCTCATCCTTCTAAATTCCAGTGTGTACAAGCCCAGTCGCTCCAGTTTTTCAAGATACGACAGTCCCGCCATTCCGGGAATTAACCTGGTGAACCTTCGCTGCACTTCCTCAATAGCAAGAATGTCCTTCGTCAAATTTGGAGACCAAAACTGCACACTGTACTCCAGGTACGGTCTCACTAGGGCCCTCACTAGGGACCTCTTTGCTTCTATACTCAAATCATCTTGTCATGAAGGCGAACATCCCATTAGCTTTCTTCAGTGCCTGCTGTACCTGCATGCTTACTTTCAGTGACTAATGAACAAGGACACCCAGATCTCTTTGTACTTTCCCTTTTCCTAACTTGACACTGTTCAGATAATAATCTGCCTTCCTGTTCTTACCACCAAAGTGGATAACCTCACATTTATCCACATTAAACTGCATCTACCATGCATCCGCCCACTCCTTCCTAAAGGTAGTGTAAGATTCCAAGAAAGCAGATGTGGCTGATAGTTCCTCTGTCCCTCTCTTCCCCTCCCCCTTCCCAGTTCTCCCTCTATCTTCCTGTCTCCACCTATATCCTTCCTTTGTCCCACCCCCTGACATCAGTCTGAAGAAGGGTCTCGACCCGAAACGTCACCCATTCCTTCTCTCCTGAGATGCTGCCTGACCTGCTGAGTTACTCCAGCATTTTGTGAAATAAATACCTTCCTAAAGGTACTTCCTTTTATTCTCAGGCAGTGCCCTCTGGTCTGACACTGTCCCACTAAAATTATTCACTGATTTGGCATCCACAGCCTTCCGTGGCAAAGAATTCCACAGATTCACCACCCTCTGGCTACAGAAATTCCTCCTCATCTCCTTCCTAAAAGGAACGTCCTTTAATTCTGAGGCTCTGACCTCTCCCACTCGTGGAAACATCCTCTCCACATCCGCTCTCTCCGGGACTTTCACTATTCGGTACGTCTCAATGAGGTCCCCCCTGATCCTTCGCAGCTCCAGTGAGTGCAGGCCCAGTGCCGTCAAACGCTCATCATACGTGAGCCCACTCATTCCCCAGGATCGTTCTCGTAAATCTCCTCTGGACCCTCTCCAATGCCAGCACATCCTCTCTCAGATATGGGGCCTAAAACTCTTCACAATGTTTACTGGTGGGGGGGGGGGCAGGAATTTCAGCAACCTCATAGAGTCACAGAGCAGGGAAACAGGCCTTTCGGCCTATCTCGTCCATGCTGACCAAGAACCCCCATCCAAACTAGTCACTTTTTCCTGCATTTGGCCCGTATCCCACTAAAGTTTCCTTTCTCTTTTAAGTAGCATGGTGGCACCGCGGTAAAGTTGCTGCCTCACAGCGCCAGAGACCCGGGTTCGATCCTGACTATGGGTGCTATCTGTACGGAGTTTGTACGTTGTCCCCGTGACCTGCGTGGGTTTTCTCCGGGATCTCCGGTTTCCACCCACACTCCAGGTTTGTAGGTTAATTGGCTTGGTCTAATTATAAATAGTCCCTAGCGTGTGTAGGGTAGTGTTAGTGTGTGGGGATCGCTGGTCAGTGCGGACTTGTTGGGCCGAAGGACCTGTTTCCACGCTGTATCTCTAAACTAAACACAGAACTAGTGTGTGAATGGGTGAGCGATAGTCAGCGTGGACTCGGTGGGTCGAAGGGCCTGTTTCCACGCTGTATCGCCAAACTAAACGTAGAACTAGAGGGTGAACGGGAGATCGATGGTCAGCGTGGACTCGGTGGGCCTGTTTCCACGCTGTATATAATAAGCATAGAACTGGAGTGTGAACGGGTGATCGGTCGGCATGGACTCGGTGGGCTGAAGGGCCTGTTTTCGTGCTGTATCTCTTAACTGAACTAAACTAAACTGAATGTTGCTATTGTACTTGCCTCAACTACTTCCTCCGGCAGCTAGTTCCACAAACCCACACGACCCCTCATCAACCTCTATATGAATAGTCTCTTACTTCCACGTTAGTAATGATCAGCTTAGAGCCCCACGCTGTTCCTCAGACATCTTCCCTAATTCATGTACCGGGCACCTTGTGGAACGTAACCACATGGCAGACCAGTAGCCGTTGATGCCAGTTAAGTTTAGTTTTCTAGTTTAGAGATACATCGTGGAAACAGGCCCTTCAGCCCACCGAGTCCGTGCCGACCAGCGATCGCCCGTTCACACACTAGTTCTGTGTTTAGTTTAGAGATACAGCGTGGAAACAGGCCCATCGGCCCACTGAATCCGTGCCGACCACTGACCAAAGCTATCTTACACACACTTGGGACAAATTTTTTTTTTTTACTGAAGCCTAATTAACCTACGACTTTGGAGTGTGGAATGAAACCGGAGATCCCGGAGAAAACCCACGCAGGTCACAGGGAGACCGTGCAAACTCCGTACAGACAGCACCTGTACTCAGGATCGAAGTCGGGTCTTGGCGCTGTGAGGCAGCAACTCTCCCATTGCGCCACTGTGCGCCATCATGTTACTTGGCAAAGATTAGCGGGAAGTCTAACCATTGGGAAGCTTTAAAAAGCCAACGGAAGGCAACGAGGTTGCTCGTAAGGTCATGTGATAGGAGCAGAATTAGGCCATTCGGCCCATTAAATCATGGCTGATCTGTCACTCCTAACTCCATTCTCTTGCCTTCTCCCCATAACCCCTGATATCCTTACTAATGTTTTTGTATGGCTGTATGGTAATTCAAGTTTCATTGTACCTCAATTGGTACATGTGACAATAAACTGACCTTGAAACCTTGACTTGGCCTTCTGTGGCAAAGAATTCCAGATTCGCCACCCTCTGACTAAAGAAATTCCTCCTCATGGCCACAGTTTAAAAATAAGGGGTAGACCATTTAGACCGGAGATGAGGAAAAACTTTTTCAGTCAGAGAGTTGTAAATCTGTGGAATTCTCTGCCTCAGAAAGCAGTTCTCAGAACCAGAGGGTGAAGGGGTGACCGTTGGTCGGCATGGACTTGGTGGGCCGAAGGGCCTGTTTTCGCACTGTATCTCTTAACTGAACTAAATGTTGCTATTGTACTTGCCTCAACTACTTCCTCCGGCAGCTTGTTCCACAAACCCACACGACCCCTCATCAACCTCTGTATGAATAGCCTCTTACTTCCACATTAGTAATGATCAGCTTAGAGCCCCACGCTGTTCCTCAGACATCTTCCCTAATGCATGTACCAGGCACCTTGTGGAACGTACCCACATGGCAGACCAGTAGCCGTTGATGTCAGTTGAGTTTAATTTTCTAGTTTAGAGATACAGCGTGGAAACAGGCCCTTCGGCCCACCGAGTCCGTGCCTACCAGTGACCAACGCTTTCCTACACACACTTGGGACAAATTACCCGTACGTCTTGGGAGCGTGGAATGAAACCGGAGATCCCGGAGAAAACCCATGCAGGTCACAGGGAGAACGTACAAACTCCGTACAGACAGCACCTGTAGTTGGGATCGAAGTCGGGTCTCTGGCGTTGTGAGGCACCAACTCTACTGATGCGCCACTGTGCGCCATCATGTTACTTGGCAAAGATTGGAGAAGGCAGGAACGGGGTACTGATTGAGAGTGATCAGCCATGATCGCATTGAATGGCGGTGCTGGCAAGAAGGGCTGAATGGCCTACTCCTGCACCTATTGTCTATTGTCTATTAGCGGGAAGTCTAACCATTGGGAAGCTTTAAAAAGCCAACGGAAGGCAACTAAACATAGCACAAAAAGTAAGGAAATTTGTATTTGGTAGATTATTTCTTTGTTGTAACAATGCTTCTTGGCAATAAATCTTATACCGTTGGAAAGCCTGTTTATTTCCCTTTTAAATGGTGCCACATTTGTAAGGAACATGCATTTGTGGGATGAGCAGCAGAGCTGAGTATATGGGTTGCGCCCATGAAAAATTTGCCAAATCTTCTCTGCCAATGCCAAACAGCTTATTCTGCCATTGACTCTTGTTCGGTGTTGTTTGGTGGATTGGATGATTGAAGTCTGAAGAAACAAGACATATTGGCAATTTAACAATTTATTCATTTAATAAACAGGAGCCACAGTAGCGTGTGGAAGAACCATACACAGCCATAACAGCCTAGCACCTCCTCCTCATGCTGGTCACCAGCCTGGTCACACACTGTTGTGGGATGGCATCCCATTCTTGTCAGCACCTGGGGGTACCAGAAGCTCAAAACAAGAGTCAATAGCAACAGCAGAATAAGCTGTTTGGCATTGGCAGAGAAGATTTGGCAAATTTTTCATGGGCGCAACCCATATACTCAGCTCTGCTGCTCATCCCACAAATGCATGTTCCTTACAAATGTGGCACCATTTAAAAGGGAAATAAACAGGCTTTCCAACGGTATAAGATTTATTGCCAAGAAGCATTGTTACAACAAAGAAATAATCTACCAAACACAAATTTCCTTACTTTTTGTGCTATGTTTATATTGCTCATATGTTCATAAGTGATGGGAGCAGAATTAGGCCATTCGGCCCATTAAATCATGGCTGATCTGTCACTCCTAACCCCCTTCTCCTGCCTTCTTCCCAGAACCCCTGACACCCGTACTAATTTATTAGTATGGCTGTATGGTAATTTAAATTTTATTGTACCTCAATTGGTACATGTGACAATAAACTGACCTTGAAACCTTGACTTGGCCTCCACATCCTTCTGTGGCAAAGAATTCCACAGATTCGCCAACCTCTGACTAAAGAAATTCCTCCTCATGTCCTTCATAAAAGAACGTCCTTTAATTCTGAGTCTGTGACCTCTCCCACTATTCGAAATATCCTGTCCCATCCACTCTCTCCAAGCCTTTCACTATTCAGTAAGTTTCAATGATGTTCCCCTCATTCTTCTAAACTCCAGCGAGCACAGGCCCAGTGCCGACAAACGCTCATCATATGCAAACCCACTCATTCCTGGGATCGTTCTTGTAAACCTCCTCTGGATCCTCTCCAGAGCCAGCACATCCTTCCTCAGATACGGGGCTCAAATGCCGGAGATGCAATTGTTTTCCAGATGGTATCTCTGGTCGCTCTGTGGCCTAACATCATGGAGCTGGAGGCCTTGCTCGGGACTAACTTTGAGCCCCACCATGGGGCCGAGGACTTTCCATCAGAGCCTGTGATCCTTTGCCTGGGATCGACGCTCTAACCACGGCCTGCAGACTTCAACATCGAGGAGCTCATAGTCTCGGGTAGAGACCGATGTCGGGAAGCTCCAAGCCGCAGAAGGTTGGACCAGCCCCGACCCAGGGTCAGATCGCCCGGCATGGAGAGCTGAGATCACTACTTCCCCCCCCCCCCCCCCATTGGCCGCCACTCCCGTGACTCGGACTGGTCCCGCCCCCCCCCCCCCCCTCCTCCGAGCGGCAACCCTCCCCCAACTGCGCACGCAAGGATCCGGCGGCCATCTTACGTAAGTATTAGATCAACGGGCCCCAACTGCGCAGGCACGGACCCGTTGGGTTCCCATTGTGACGTCAAACATGGAGGTAGCCAATCAGGATGTGCCGGACCCCACGTGGGGGGAGGTGGTAGAGCCAATCAAATTTCTGAAAGTTTAAAAAGTGATCTTTTAAAGTTTAAAAGGTGGATAACTTTTAAAATATAGCAACCATTTGAACCGCAGGCCAATGGTGAGTAAGTTGGGCCTAAAATTGTTGCGCTATCGTGTACCATTTTGGCTGTATTTCGGGTACGTACGGACAAACAAACAAGATGAGAGTTTTAATAATACACTAGAGCAAGTGGACCAGTTGGGCCCAAACCTCTCCTGTATTGGTGCAGCACCCTCTCTCCCCCCCCCCCCCCTCCCCTCCACACCGCTCCCCTCTCCCCCCCTCCCCCCACCCCTGACCCCTCCTACCCTCCCCTCCCCTCCCACTCCCTCCACCCCCCTCCCTCTTCCTCTTCCCCCTTCTCCTCCCCCTCAACCTCCATCCCCTCAACCCCCCTTATCCACCCTCCTCCCCCCCTCCCTCCCTCGGATATAGATTTAAAGTTTAAAATGTGAATAATTTTTAAAATATAGCACCGATTTCACTGAAACTTCTTCTATTTGCACAAAAAGGAACAACGGTGAGTAAGGTGGGCCTAAAATTGTTGCGCTATCGTGTACCGTTTTGGCTGTAGTTCAGGAACAAACAAACAAATAAACGAGTTTTAGTATATAGGTAGATAGATAGATTGGTCGCTGGAGTTTTACTGCAATTACTTTCTCTTCCAGACCGGGAGATCGGGACACTGACGGGATCTCTGGGATCGGACGATGATCGGGAGATCGTTCTTCCTCCTGACCCTTCTCCAAGGTACCATCAGCAGCAACTCAGGTGTTTTCTGGCGAGGGGGCTTTTACTGGTCGGTGACTAGCGGAGTTCCGCAAGGTTCGGAGCTGGGACCGCTACGATCGTTTCGCTGAACACCTTCGCTCAGTCCGCCTGGACCAACCCGATCTCCCGGTTGCCAAACACTTTAACTCCCCCTCCTATTCCCACACTGTCCTTTCTGTTCTGGGCCTCCTCCACTGTCAGAGTGAGGCCCAGCGCAAATTGGAGGAACAGCATTTCATATTTCGCTTGGGCAGCTTACAACCCAGTGGTATGAATATTCAGTAGGAAAGAACTGCAGATGCTGGTTTAAATCGAAGGTAGACACAGAATGCTGGAGTAACTCAGTGGGACAGGCAGCATCTCTGGAGAGAAGGAATGGGTGATGTTTCGGGTCGAGACCTTTCTTCAGACTGTAGAAGGGTTTCGACCCGAAATGTCACCCATTCTTCATCACTGTGGGTGGGGGTAGTGAGGAGGGAACTCCGTGCTGTGGGAGGGGCAGTGAGGAGGGACCGCCGTGCTGTGGGAGGGGCAGTGAGGAGGGAGCTCCGTGCTGTGGGAGGGGTGGTGAGGAGGGAGCTCCGTGCTGTGGGAGGGGTGGTGAGGAGGGAGTGCCGTGCTGTGGGAGGGGTGGTGAGGAGGGAGTGCCGTGCTGTGGGAGGGGCAGTGAGGAGGGAGTGCCGTGCTGTGGGAGGGGCAGTGAGGAGGGAATGCCTTGCTGTGGGAGGGACGGTGAGGAGGGAGCTCCGTGCTGTGGGAGGGGCAGTGAGGAGGGAGCGTGGCGCGGTGGGAGGGGTGGTGAGGAGAGAGTGATACAATGTGGGAGGGGTGGTGAGGAGAGAGTGATACAATGTGGGAGGGGCGGTGAGGAGGGAGAGCCACACTAAATGGAGGGGTGGTGAGGGAGCGCAAGATGTGCACCAGCTTCTCGTTCTCACCGAGCAAACAGCTAACAATCTGAAAGGTCACAACCTGAAACGTCCCCCATTCCTTTTCTCCAGAGATGCTGCCTGCCCCGCTGAGTTGCTCCAACATTTTGTGTCTATAAACAGCTAATAATGGTCTATTTCCTTTATCATCGTTCCTTTTTTGCAAAAATTTCATTTATTTGTTCTATATCTCTCCACATCACCGTCTATGTATCCCATTTCCCTTTCCTCTCACTCCAGTCTGAAGAAGGGTCTCGACCCTTGCAGATGATACTAAGATGGGGGGTAGTGTGAATTGTGAGGAAGATGCAATAAGGCTGCAGGGTGACTTGGACAGGTTGTGTGAGTGGGCGGATACATGGCAGATGCAGTTTAATGTAGATAAGTGTGAGGTTATTCACTTTGGAAGTAAGAATAGAAAGGCAGATTATTATCTGAATGGTGTTAAGTTAGGAGGAGGGGGAGTTCAACGAGATCTGGGTGTCCCAATGCATCAGTCAATGAAAGGAAGCATGCAGGTACAGCAGGCAGTGAAGAAAGCCAATGGAATGTTGGCCTTCGTAACAAGAGGAATTGAGTATAGGAGCAAAGAGGTCCTTCTACAGTTGTACCGGGCCCTGGTGAGACCGCACCTGGAGTACTTTGTGCAGTTTTGGTCTCCAAATTTGAGGAAGGATATTCTTGCTATGGAGGGCGTGCAGCGTAGGTTCACTAGGTTAATTCCCGGAATGGCGGGACTGTCGTATGTTGAAAGGCTGGAGCGATTGGGCTTGTATACACTGGAATTTAGAAGGATGAGGGGGGATCTTATTGAAGCATATAAGATAATTAGGGGATTGGACACATTAGAGGCAGGAAACATGTTCCCATTGTTGGGGGAGTCCAGAACAAGGGGCCACAGTTTAAGAATAAGGGGTAGGCCATTTAGAACGGAGATGAGGAAGAACTTTTTCAGTCAGAGAGTGGTGAAGGTGTGGAATTTTCTGCCTCAGAAGGCAGTGGAGGCCAGTTCGTTGGATGCTTTCAAGAGAGAGCTGGATAGAGCTCTTAAGGATAGCGGAGTGAGGGGGTATGGGGAGAAGGCAGGAACGGGGTACTGATTGAGAGTGATCAGCCATGATCGCATTGAATGGCGGTGCTGGCTCGAAGGGCTGAATGGCCTACTCCTGCACCTATTGTCTATTGTCTATTGACCCAAAACGTCACCCGTTCCTTCTCTCCAGAGAGGCTGCCTGTCCCACTGAGTTACTCCAGCACTTTGTGTCTATCTTCAGTTTAAACCAGGATCTGCAGTTCCTTCCTGCACGGTACTAAAGATTGTTCCTTCTCTCCTCAGCCGAGGTGTCGGGACAGCTGTGGACTGCGGACAATCCAGGACATGTGACAGCGCAGAATGGTTTGTGTGCACGGATTCCGTGTCACTACACTTACCCGCCGACTCAATGGAATAAAGATCGGACGGGAATCTGGTATAACAGTGAGTGGCCGAGCGATGACGCTTCTGTAGCCTTCCACTCCGGGAATCCCAGTCTAGAATCAACAAAGTTTCGCCATCGGACCCGGCTGTCTGGAGATCTGAAAGACAAGGACTGTTCCCTGGTTATAGACAACGTCACACAGGATGACAATGGTTCCTACTTTTTCAGAGTTGAATTCACTGGGTGGCTTTTCAACTACCACCCTGTAACACGGCTCAATGTTATTGGTAAGTGCTCTGTATAATCACTCAACATCAGATGCTCAGCAGTGAGTGGGGAATAACATGAACTGTACACGTTCCCTGTTCACACACACACACACACACACACACACACACACACACACACACACACACACACACACACACACACACACACACACACACACCGCAGCATCAGGAGCCTCGGCTCATTTCTGACGATTACGATACCTCCAGTTTTTGCGCTATTATTAGGTTTACATTGCCCATATACACTGATGAGCCAAAACATTATGACCACCTGCCTAATATGCTGTTGGTCCTCCGTGTGCCGCCAAAACAGCGCCGACCTGCCGAGGCATGGACTGTACAAGCCCCCTGAAGGAGTCCTGTGGTATCTGGCACCAAAACATTAGCAGCAGATCCTTCAAGTCCTGTAAGATGCGAGGTGGAGCCGCCGTGGATCAGACTTGTCGATCCGGCACATCCCACAGATGCTCAATCGGATTGAGATCTGGAGAATTTGGAGGCCAGGGCAATACCGTGAACACTTCATCATGTTCCTCAAACCATTCCCCAACAATGTGTGCAGTGTGGCAGGGCGCATTATCCTGCTGAAAGATGCCACTGCCATCAGGGAATACCATTGCCATGAAGCGGTGTACCTGGTCTGCAATGATGTGTAGGTAGGTGACACGTGTCAAAATGACGTCCACCATGAATGGCTGGACCCAGGGTTTCCCAGCAGAACATTGCCCAGAGCATCACACTCCCTTCACCGGCTTGTCGTCTTCCCACAGTGCATCAGGATGCCATCACTGCCCTCGCGCATCGATGAGCTTTGGGCGCCCAACACCCTGTTGCCGGTTTGTGGTTTGTCCCTCCTCGGACCACTGTAGGTCGGTACTCACCACTGCTGACCGGGAGCACCCCACAAGCCTGGCTGTTTCGCAGATGCTCTGACCCAGTCGTCCGGCCATAACAATTTGGCCCTTGTCAAAGTCACTCGGGTCTTTACTCCTGCCCATTTCTCCTGCATCCAACACGTCAACTTCAAGAACTGACTGTTCACTTGCTGCCTAATATATCCCACCCCTTGACAGGTGCCATTGTAACAAGATAATCAATGTTATTCACTTCACCTGTCAGTGGTCATAATGTTTTGGCTGATCGGTGTACATTGCTAACAGTGATTTTATCTACACTTCTCGTTGCCTCGGTAAAGCAGCCAATATAAACAAGTACCGCTCACAACCCGGTCATTCTCTCTTCTCCCTACTCCCATCGGGCATCAGATACAAAAGCTGAAAGCACATCACACCAGATTCAGAAAAAGCTTCTTCCCTGCTGTTATCACACACTTGGTTGCACCTCTTGTAAGCTAGGGACAAAAGACCTCCCTTCCAATCTACTTCATTGCTGCCCTTGCACTTTTTTCACCTGCACTTTCTCTGTCGCTGTGGCATTATATTCGGCGCCCTCTTTATTTTCTCTTCTGCACATCTTGTTTTCCTCATGAATGGTTTAATCTGCTTGCGTAGCACAAAACATAGCTTTTCACTGTATCTTAGTACACACAACAATAAAAACCAGTACTAATACTAAATGTGCATTCCTCTGGCCTTTGCAGGTTTTTCTAGCTTCTTTGTAAATTCATCTCCACCCTTGACGAAGTCATATACAGCATGGAAACAGGCCCTTCTGCCCATCTACTCCATACCAACCATGTTGGCATTCTGGGCTTGTCCCAATGCCCATATTTGGCCCCCACCCTCTGAACCCTTCCTGTCCATATGCATTCCCTACAGTAGCAAGGACCTTATTTCCCCACGTTTCTCTTAGGAATGTTATTAACCATTAGATTTATCAGTGACTGTCTTATCCTAAGGTAGACACAAAAAGGTGGAGTAACTCAGAGGGTCAGGCAGCATCACTGGAGAATGTGGACAGGTACAAGGTGTTGGAGTAACTAAGCTGGTCAGTCAGCATCTCTGGAGAATGTGGACAGGTACAAACTGCTGGAGTAACTAAGCTGGTCAGTCAGCATCTCTGGAGAATGTGGACAGGTACAAGGTGCTGGAGTAACTAAGCTGGTCAGTCAGCATCTCTGGTGAATGTGGACAGGTACAAAGTGCTGGAGTAACTCAGCAGGTCAGGCAGCATCTCTGGAGAATGTGGACAGGTACAAAGTGCTGGAGTAATTCAGTGGGTCAGGCAGTATCTGGAGAAAAGGAATAGGTGACATTTTGGGTCGAGACCTTTCAGATTGAGAGTCAAGAGAGAGGGAAACTAGAGGTATAGACAGTGAAGTAGAGAGATATAGAACAAATGGTACGGTACGGCACGGTAGCGCAGCGGTAGAGTTGCTGCTTTACAGCGAATGCAGTGCCGGAGACTCAGGTTCGATCCTGACTACGGGTGCTGCACTGTAAGGAGTTTGTACGTTCTCCCCGTGACCTGCGTGGGTTTTCTCCGAGATCTTCGGCTTCCTCCCACACTCCAAAGACGTACAGGTATGTAGGTTAATTGGCTGGGTAAATGTAAAAAAAAAAATTAAAAAAATTGTCCCTAGTGGGTGTAGGATAGTGTTAATGTACGGGGATCGTTGGGCGGCACGGACTTGGTGGGCCGAAAAGGCCTGTTTCCGGCTGTATATATATGATATGATATGAAATGGATGAAAGATGCGCAAAAAAAGTAACGGTGATAAAGGGAACAGGCCATTGGTAGCTGTTTATTGTTGGAAGGAACTGCAGATGCTGGTTTAAAGATCAATACAAAATGCTGGAGTAACTCAGTGGGACAGGCAGCATCACTGGATAGAAGGAATGGGTGACGTTTCGGATCGAGACCCTTCAAACTGAAGTCAGGGGTGAGGGAGATACATAGATAAGGAAGTGTGAGGTGAAAACAGGACAAAGGATGGAGATTGAGGAAAATGTACAACAGATCATTGTTAGCGGGGAGAAGGTAAAAAACAGAGCAAGCAGAGATAAAATGTAGTCGGAGATAGGCTCGTCGAAGAACTGGGAAGGGGGAGGGATGGAGTGAGAGAGAATGCAAGGGTTACTTGAAGTCAGAGAGGTCAATGTTCATACCACTGGGCTGTGAGCTGCCCACGTGAAATATGAGGTGCTGTTCCTCCAATTTGCGTTTGGCCTCACTCTGACAATGGAGGAGGCCCAGGACAGAAAGGTCAGTATGAGAAGGGGAAATAGTGTTTAACAACCGGGAGATCAGGTAGGTTCAGGCGGACTGAGGGAAGATGTTCAGCGAAATGATCGGCCAGTCTATGTTTGGTCTCCTTACAGCCCTCAGTGGAGAATCCTGCCCCCATCTACCTGATCACAGGCCATCATGACATTACTGATCCCTGGCCTTTTCAACTTCCCCTGACCATTGTTCCTCCCTGTTCATGGATCATCCTTGTGAATGTCCATTTACTTGTGGGACTGGGATAGGGGTGCCAACTATAGTACTCCCAAATACGAGACAAGGAGACGTCACCGCCCCGCGCCGCTCGTGACCTCACTCAGCCAGCGGCCATGTGCTCACGCTCAACCAATGGCGGCCGCCCGGGGCGGGAGGGGGGTTGCTACGCAACCTCCGTTAGGGGGTGCCTGGGCCTCTGGGCCTACACTGTCCAGGCCTGCACTGTTCGGGCCTGCACTGTCCAGGCCTGCACTGTCCGGGCCTACACTGTCCGGGCCTACACTGTTCCTCGAGCCTAATACGGGGCAAGGGTAGTCTTGTATGGGAAAATCCAATTTAGCCCAAAATACGGGATGTCCCGACGTGGCGTGGCGTGGCGTGTTAGGGGCGTGGCTGCGTTCTGCAGCTGCGGCTCACCGGCAGTCTCTCTGTCTTTTTTTTTTTTTTTTTTTCTATTGTCATCGTTTAAATGTACGTTTTGATCTATTTTTAACTCTGTATATGTGGGGGGTGGTGGGGGGTGGGGGAAACCTTTTTTTCCAATCTCCTCAACGGAGATGCGACCTTTATCGTGTCGTATCTCCGTTCGCGCTACGGCCTAACACCGTGGAGTCGGCGGCCTCCAGCTGGGATCGACCTTGAAGACTCCGGTCGCAGGGCCTGGACTTACCATCTCGGAGGCTTCGGCCGTGGGCCCTGCAAACCGCAACATCGGGAGCTCGCAGGTCCCTGGCTGGCGACCGGCTTTCGGGAGCTCCAGCCGTAGCAGCTTCGACCGCCCCGGAGCGCGAGGTTTGATTGCCCCGCTCGCAGGACCTTCATCGCCCTGCATGGCCTGGCCGCGGCACTTTCCATCGCCCGGTGGGGGCTCAGGACCTTCATCGGCCTGCTTGGCTCGGCCCTGGGACTTTCCATCGCCCGGTGGGGGCTTCAAGAGTTGGGAGCCTCGATCGCCTCGTGGCACCACGGGAGAAGAATGAGGAGGAGATAAGACTTTTCTTTGCCTTCCATCACAGTGAGGGTGTGCCTGGAGCAATCACTGTGATGGCTGTTTGTGTTAAAAATTGTAATTGTGTGTCTTGTGTTCTTTATTGTCTACTGCCGGACCCTGACGTGAGAGGACGCTGGCGCTATTTGTTCGCCGCTTCTCCGTCAGGACAGTTCGTTTGTTTTTATGTCTTGACTGTTTTTGTAAAGCGTCTTTGAGCACTTGGAAAAGCGCTATAAAAAATAAATGTTTATTATTATTATTATTATTAATATGGGACAGTTGGCAACCCAAGACTGGGATTTTGATGTTTCACGGTCAGGTAAGCGTGGGAATTTTCGCAATGTTTATGGCCATCAGCGATCACATTTAAAGTAGGCTCCCAACCCAGATATGCAACCCAGAAACCAGATATGCATCTCCCGTACATTTTCAAAGAATGCTCACACACTTTTCACAAAAATCCATGTAACCACTTTTAAAATTAAATTTCTTAATACCTCCATTAGTAAACTGGAAGTCAATCCAGTTTATGTCTTGTCACCGTGAAGCTTGGTTTTTAAGTAACCCATACAAGATATTATAGTTGAAAACTCTCAAATACTTACCGACTTGTCAGTGATTTCAGCGAAAATTAGGACGCCGGAGAAGCATTAACAGCGTGGGAATTTCGCGATGTTTCCAAAGACGGTGTAATCTCGACCTGACTCAGCATTGTCGTGGTCATTGACGTCGGATAAAATAAAATTTTGGCGTTCTGCTACAACTTTGACAGTCGCCTAAAAAATTGCCTAAGTGGGACATGCCCTTAACTCTCTTTTAAATTAATCCAGTGAATTGGCCTCCACTGCCTTCTGTGGCAGAGAATTCCACAAATTTCAGGGTGAAGAAAGTTTTTTCTCACCTTAGTTTTAAATGGCCACCCCTTTGTTCTTAGACTTTGTGGCCCCTGGTTCTGGACTCCCCCAACATTGGGAACATTTTTCCTGCATCTAGCTGGTCCAGTCCTTTTATAATTTTATACGTCTCCATATGATACATAGAAACATAGAAAATAGGTGCCATTTGGCCCTCCGAGCCTGCACTGCCATTCAATATGATCATGGCTGATCATCCAGCTCAGTAACCTGTACCTGCCTTCTCTCCATACCCCCTGATCCCTTTAGTCACAAGGGCCACATCTAGCTCCCTCTTAAATATAGCCAATGAACTGGCCTCAACTACCTTCTTTGGCAGAGAATTCCACAGACTCACCACTCTCTGTGTGAAGAAAAGTTTTCCCATCTCGGTCCTAAAAGACTTCCCCCTTATCCTTAAACTGTGACCCCTTGTTTTGGACTTCCCCAACATCGGGAACAATCTTCCCGCATCTAGCCTCTCAAACCCCTTAAGAATTTTATATGCTTCTATAAGATCCCCCCTCAGTCTTCTAAATTCCAGCGAGTATAAGCCTAGTCTATCCAGTCTTTCTTCATATGAAAGTCCTGCCATCCCAGGGATCAATCTGGTGAACCTTCTCTGTACTCCCTCTAAGGCTAGAATGTCTTTCCTCAGATTAGGAGACCAAAACTGTACACAATACTCCAGGTGCGGTCTCACCAAGGCCCTGTACAACTGCAGCAGAACCTCCCTGCTCCTATACTCAAATCCTCTTGCTATGAATGCTAACATACCATTCGCTTTCTTTACTGCCTGCTGCACCTGCATGCTTGCTTTCAATGACTGGTGCACCATGACACCCAGGTCACGTTGCATCTCCCCTTTTCCTAATTGGCCACCATTCAGGTAATACTCTGCTTTCCTGTTCTTGCCGCCAAAGTGGATAACCTCACATTTATCCACATTATATTGCATCTGCCATGCATTTGCCCACTCGCCTAATCCTTCTCATCCTTCTAAATTCCAGTGAATACAAGCCCAGTCTTTCCAATCTTTCCTCATATGACAGTCCCGCCAACCCGGGGATTACCCAGGTGAACCTACGCTCCACTCCCTCAATAGCAAGAAATGTCCTTCCTCAAATTAGGAGACCAAAACTGCGCACAATACTCCAGATGTGGTTACACCAGGGCCCTATAAAGGTCAAGACCCTTCTTCAGACTGGTTACATTCGTCCTTCATCTTTTCTCTCCATATTCTCCTGGTTGGCATGTGGAATTCTGCCGTGTTAACTCAAGTTTAAACCGTTCGCCTTTAGACGCGCCGCAGAATCTCTCCATCACTTCCCCCAGCAACGTGAACAATTACGGGGTCAGTGTAAAGGAAGGAAACTCTGCAGCGATCCTATGCTCCGTCCAGAGTTTCCCAGCGTCCAACCTGACCTGGCGACATCTCGGTGTCACGCTGAGCACAACACGTTCCAGCAACGAGCTGTGGTTGAAAATCCTTCGGGTGACACCGCGGGACGCTGGGGACTATCA
Organism: Rhinoraja longicauda; assembly: GCF_053455715.1. Classification (NCBI taxonomy): domain Eukaryota; kingdom Metazoa; phylum Chordata; class Chondrichthyes; order Rajiformes; family Arhynchobatidae; genus Rhinoraja; species Rhinoraja longicauda. The sequence continues at coordinate 76,843 of NW_027601651.1, forward strand.
GTGTGTGGCGGAGAATGAACACGGGACAGGGGAGGGGACTGTGACCCTCGTCGTAGAATGTGAGTAGACACACGGTCATGTCTCTCTGAACATCAATGAGCAGTTAGTGGAATATATCATGTATTGCAGGGACATTATTGTACATCTGCCTCTCTCCCACACTCTCTCTCCTATTGTAAGATGAAGAGGCTTAAATAATACTGGACCAAGTGGACCCGTTGGGCCCATTCCTCACAGAGGGGGAACAGGGAAAGGGAGAGGGTGTCACTGAGTGAGCCGTGGACCCAAAGCCTCTCCTGTATTGGTGTAGCACTCTCAACCCCCCCCCCCACTCAATCCCCCTTAACCCCCCTCCTCCTCTCACAGACCCACTCCATCCCCTCTACCCCACCCCCACTTTCCCCTCCCCTGCCCCCATCCCCATTCCCCCCAGCCCTGCCTCCACCCTATTACCCCCTCCTCACCGCTATTCACCCCTCCCCTCACCTCCACTCGGCCCCCCCTCCTCCCCCCACACCCACTTTCCCTGCCCGCACCCCACTGTCGCCCCCATCCCAATCATCCCTCCTCCCCACCCACTCTCCCCCACCCCCACTCTGCCCTCCTCCCCAGCCCCACTCTGCCCTCCTCCCCAGCCCCACTCTGCCCTCCTCCCCAGCCCTAATCTCCCCCTCCCCCTCACCCCCACCCCCACTCTCTCCTCCCACCCTCCCCCTCCCCCCCACTCTCTCCTCCCCTACCCCCACTCTGCCCTCCTCCCCAGCCCCACTCTGCCCTCCTCCCTAGCCCCACTCTGCCCTCCTCCCCAGCCCCACTCTCCCCCTCCCCCTCACCCTCACCCCCACCCCCACTCTCTCCTCCCACCCTCCCCCTCCCCCCCACCTCTCTCCTCCCCTACCCCCACTCTCACTTTCCCCCACCCACCTTTCCCCACAACCCCCCTTTCCCCCATTCTCTCCTCCTCCAGCCCCATTCTCACTGTCGCCCACCCCCCCTTTCCCCACCACCCGCCCTCTTTCCTCCTCCACTCTCTCCTTCCCCACCCCCTCCTCCCCCAGTCTCTCCTCCCCCCACCCTCACCCCCCTCCTACCCCCACCCTTCCCTCCACCCACTCGGCCCCCACGTCCACTCCCCTCCATGGAGCTGTTGGCGGCGAAAGCCATTTACCGAGCGTACAGGGAGGAGGAGGGAGTGCCGGACTACTCGAGGCTAGCAGAATCAAGGCGAATGGGGATAAGTTGGGCACAGGTTACTGATTGTGGATGATCTGCCATGATCACAATGAATGGCGGTGCTGGCTCGAAGGGCCAAATGGCCTCCTCCTGCACCTATTTTCTATGTTTCTATAAAGGAACAGCAGGAAGTGAAGAAAGCTAATGGCATGTTGACCTTCATAACGAGAGAATTTCAGTATAGGTTCTTCTGCAGTTGTATAGGGCCCTGGTAAGACCGGACCTGGAGTATTGTGTACAGCTTTGGTATCCTAATTTGAGGAAGGACATCCTTGTAATTGAGGCAGTGCAGCGTAGGTTCACGAGATTGATCCCTGGGATGGCGGGACTGTCATATGAGGATAGATTGAAAAGACTAGGCTTGTATTCACTGGTTTAGAAGGATGAGAGGGGACCTTATAGAGACATAAAATTATAAAATGACTGCACAAGCTAGATGCAGGAAAAATGTTCCCAATGTTTTGGGAGTCCAGAACCCGGGGCCACTGTCTTAGAATAAAGGGGAGGCCATTTAAAACTGAGGTGAGAAGGAACAGTTTTACCCAGAGAGTTGTAAATTTGTGGAATTCTCTGCCACAGAGGGCAGTGGAGGCCAAATCACTGGATGGATTTAAGAGAGAGTTAGATAGAGCTCTGGGGGCTAGTGGAATCAAAGGATATGGGGAGAAGGCAGGCACGGGTTACTGATTGTGGATGATCAGACATGATCACAATGAATGGCGAGCTGGCTTGAAGGGCTGAATGGCCTCCTCCTGCACCTATTTTTATGTTTCTATGTTCTAGGCCATTGTTAGTTGTTTGTTGGGTGAAAATGAGAAGCTTGTGCGACATGGGTGGGAGAGGGATAGAGAGAGAGAGAGGGAATGCCGGGGCTACCTGAGGTGAGAGAAATCAATATTCATACCACTGGGCTGTACGCTGCCCAAGTGAAATTACCACTGGGCTGTACGCTGCCCAAGTGAAATTATGAGATGCTGCTCCTCCAATTTGCATTTTGCCTGTTCAGTTGTAGTCACCTTGCTACAGGAAAGACGTCATTAAGCTGGAAAGAGTGCAGAGAAGATTTTCTCTGGAGCACAGGAGACTGAGGGGTGGGTGATCTTAGAGAGGAGAATTAGGATAGGGTGATCGAGAACTAGAAGGTAGAAGGGAATAAATTAATAGGAACCTGAGGGGCAACTTTTTAACAGAAAGGGTGGTTGGTATCTGGGAACGAACTGCCAGAGGATGTAGTTGAAGTTGTTCAATAACAACATTTGGACAGGTACATGGATAGGAAAGGTTCAGAGATAAATGGACCAAATGGGACTTGCTTAGATGAGATGTGCCGAAGGGCCTGTTTCCGTGCTGTGCCACTGCACGACTCTGAAACAATGAAGGGTTAGGATGAAGTGAATGTGGGCAGAGTGTGAGGAAGAGCAGAACTGGAGGCCATCAGCAGTAAACAGCCGTTGGGACCTCAGAGGGACATGGCTTTGCTCAGGGAGAGGTGAGTGGTGGACTCACTGCTCTCGGTGCGGGTTGAGGGCACAGTAGAAGTAGATTTAGAAGGAGGTGGGACATTCTGAGAGATGAGGAAAGTAGGGACAGCAGGACAAGACGGGCCGAATGGCCTGTTATGTAATTCCAGTGTAATCCAATGGAGAGCTGCATGCTGGAGAATCTCTTTCGCTGCTTGGTCTGGGGTTAAGTTGTGGTGTCTGTGTCTCGGAGCTGGGCTTTCACCGACTCCTTTCTCCACCCCTCAGTATGTGGCCAGGACAGGACTGGGAAATACGTCGTGGCCGTGATTGTTCTTGCCGTCGCCCTTGGTGTCGTCATCACCGCCGCAATCTTCTGGGCAGTGCGATGTCGCGGCAAACGAGGTGAGAGACGATCTGGAAAATGTCCGAATGTCTTCACTGCCATTTACTCATGAGAGAGAGAGAGAGAGAGAGAGGGAGGGGAGGTACCCACTGCGTCAGCCTGAAATCAGGGCCCTCTCCAACTAGGGGTGCCAACTATCTCACTCCCAAATAAGGGACAAGGTGACGTCACCGCCCCGCGCCACGCGTGACCTCACCCAGCCAGTGGCCACGTGCTCCCGCTCCATCAATAGCGGCCGTCCGTGACGGAAGGCGGGTTGCTATGGAACCATCGTTAGGTGGCGCCTGGGCCTCCGGACCTACACTGTCCGGACCTATAGCGGCCCAGGCGCCTACACTGTCCGGGCCTACACTGTCCGGGCCTACACTGTCCGGACCTACACTGTCCAGACCTATAGCGGCCCAGGCGCCTACACTGTCCGGGCCTACACTGTCCAGGCATACAGTGTCCGGGCCTACACTGTCCAGGCATACAGTGTCCGGGCCTACAGCGTCCGGGCCTACAGCGTCCGGGCCTACAGTTTCCGGGCCTACAGCGCCCCCCGGTCCTAACACGGGACAAGGGCGGTCCCGTACGGGACAAACCAATTTTGCCCAAAATACGGGATGTCCCTGCTAATACAGGACAGTTGGCAACCCTACACATAACCCCCCTTCCCATTGCTACCACTGTGTTTGGAAGAGGGGCAGCACAGATTGCCCAAGTATCCTGGAGCTGATATTTATACCTCATCCACATCAGCATAAACAACATCATCTGGGAACAATCTCAGTGCTGCCCACAATCCCATTCACTCTCATTGTCCACAAGCCCAGACGCTGGGCACAAACCTCCATTAGAGGGTGCCTGGGCCTCCGGGCCTACACTGTCCGGGCCTGCACTGTCCAGGCCTGCACTCTCCGGGCCTGCACTGTCCGGGCCTACACTGTCCGGGCCTACACTGTTCCTCGAGCCTAATACGGGACAAGGGCAGTCTTGTATGGGAAAAGCCAATTTAGCCCAAAATACGGGATGTCCCGGCTAATATGGGACAGTTGGCAACCCAAGACTGGGATTTCGATGTGAACCGATGCATCTAATGATATTTACCTAAAAGTATCCGTTTCTCTGTGTTAGCTTTCACAGATAAACCCACGATATTCCCTGCTAAAATGGTGGCAGGTCAGCCTGTGAACGTGACCTGCTCCTTCAACACCACGTGTGATGGAACGGCACCCAAATTAACCTGGGTCACCCCCGCTGATATACCATCGTCAGTCTCGCACAGCAAAACTCAGCCGGGTGACACGCTGACATTTACTTCTGTTCTGTCCCTGACCCCAGCGCCCAAACATCACGGGCAAGACCTCACCTGCAAAGTCAGTTACCCAACTGTCTCATCCAAGCAGAAACTCACACTGACTGTGCAATGTAAGTATGGAGATCGTTTATTGTGCAGGAACAGCAATCATCTATTCGCAGTGCTGGTACATAAGGTCATAGATGATAGGAGCAGAATTAGACCATTCGGCCCATCAAGTAATTTGTGGGTGGCACGGTGGCACGGTGGCACAGCAGTAGAGTTGCTGCTACTTACAGCGAATGCAGCGTCAGGGACCCAGGTTCGATCCCGACTGCGGGTGCTGTCTGTACGGAGTTTGTACGTTCTACCTGCGACCTGCGACCTGCTTGGGTTTTCTCCGAGATCTTCGGTTTCCTCCCACACTCGAAAGACGTGAAGGTTTGTAGGTTAATTGGTTTGGTAAATGTAAAAATTGTCCCTAGTTTGTGTAGGATAGTGTTAATATGCGGGGATCGCTGGTCGGCGCGGACTCGGTGGGCTGAAGGGCCTGTTTCCACGCTGTATCTCGAAACTAAACAAAGAACTAGTGTGTGAACGGGTGAGCGATGGTCAGCGTGGACATGGTGGGCCGAAGAGCCCGTTTCCGCGCTGTATCTCAAGTCTGAAGTCTTTCATAATCCAAGGATCATTGAAAGTGCCGCAAAACTGGTTGCTAAATTTTATCTTTTTGCAGATGCCCCCCAGAATCTCTCCATCACTTCCCCCAACAACATGAACAGTTCCTTGGTCAGTGTGAAGGAAGGAAACTCTGCAGCGATCCTCTGTTCCGTCCAGAGTTTACCAGCATCTAACCTGACGTGGCGACATCTCGGTGTCACACTGAACACAACACGCTCCAGCAACGAGCTGTGGATGGAGTTCCCTCAGCTGGCACCGCGGGACGCTGGGGTCTATCAGTGTGTGGCACAGAATGAACACGGGACAACAGAGAGGGATGTGACCCTCACTGTAGAATGTGAGTACACACACACTGACACAACTCTATAACGACAGATGGATTATTGGGCCATCACAGATGATGGAGTTACACACACACACACACACGCACACGCACACGCACACACACACCCCCCACACTCTCCCTCTCTCACACACACACACTCTCCCTCTCTCACACACACACACACACACACTCTCCCTCTCTCTAAACTCTAAGCAGAGTATTACCTGAATGGTGGCCAATTAGGAAAAGGGGAGATGCAACGTGACCTGGGTGTCATGGTGCATCAGTCATTGAAAGCAAGCATGCAGGTGCAGCAGGCAGTGAAGAAAGCGAATGGTATGTTGGCATTCATAGCAAGAGGATTTGAGTATAGGAGCAGGGAGGTACTGCTGCAGTTGTACAGGGCCTTGGTGAGACCGCACCTGGAGTATTGTGTACAGTTTTGGTCTCCTAATCTGAGGAAAGACATTCTAGCCTTGGAGGGAGTACAGAGAAGGTTCACCAGATTCATCCCTGGAATGGCAGGACTTTCATATGAAGAAAGACTGGATAGACTAGGCTTATACTCGCTGGAATTTAGAAGACTGAGGGGGGATCTTATTGAAACATATAAAATTCTTAAGGGGTTGGAGAGGCTAGATGCGGGAAGATTGTTCCCGATGTTGGGGAAGTTCAGAACCAGGGGTCACAGCTTAAGGATAAGGGGGAAGTCTTTTAGGACCGAGATGTGAACGTTTTTTTTTCACACAGAGAGTGGTGAATCTGTGGAATTCTCTGCCACAGAAGGTAGTTGAGGCCAGTTCATTAGCTATATTTAAGAGGGATTTAGATGGCCCTTGTGGCTAAAGGGATCAGGGGGTATGGAGAGAAGGCAGGTACAGGCTACTGAGTTGGATGATCAGCCATGATCATATTGAATGGCGGTGCGTACAGGCTCGAAGGGCCGAATGGCCTACTCCTGCACCTATTTTCTATGTTTCTCACTCACACACACACACACACACACACACACACACACACACACACACACACACACACACACACACACACACACACACACACACTCTCTCCCCCTCTCTCTCTCTCACACACACACACACACCCACACTCTCCTCTCTCACACACACACACTCACCCTCTCACTCACCCTCTCACTCACCCTCTCACACACACTCTCTCACACACACTCTCCCTTTCTCTCACACACACTCACTCTCTCTGTCACATACACACTCACTCTCACTCACACACTCTCACACTCACTCTCTCCCCCTCTCTCACATAGACACACACACACTCTCACACTCACTCGCTCTCCCCCTCTCACACACACACACTCATTCCCACACACTCTCACACACTCACTCCCTCTCCCTCTCTCTCACACACACTGTCTCACTCACTCTCTCTCACACACACACACTCACTCTCCCTCTCACACTCACTCAAACACACACCCTCTCTCTCACACACACACGCTCTCACTCACACACACTCACTCACACACACTCGCTCACACACACTCACTCACACACCTACACTCTCACACACCTACACTCTCACACACACTCTGACACACACTCTCACACACACACTCTCACACACACTCACTCACACACATACACCCTCTCTCTCACGCTCACTCACATACACACTCACTCTCCCTCTCTCTCACACACACACATTCTTAGTTTATAGATACACATCGCAGAAACAGGCCCTTCCACCCACCGAGCCCGCGCCAACCAGCGATCCCCGCACACTAACACCGTCCCACACACGCTAGGGATAATTTTTACATTTACCAAGCCAATTAACCTACAAACGTGTACATCTTTGGAGTGTGAGAGGAAACTGAAGATCTCAGAGAAAACCCACGTAGGTTACGGGGAGAACGTACAGTCAGCACCCGTGGTCAGGATCGAACCTGGGTCTCTGGCGCTGCCAACACTGTAAGGCAGCAACTCTACCGCTGCACCACTGTGCCGCCCCATGTTACCTGTCCAAATGGTTCTGAAATGTTGCGGTAGTCCCAGCCTCAACTACCTCCTCCGGCAGCTCATTCCGTACACCCACCACCCTCTGCGTGAAAAAAGTTACCCTTCAGGTTCCTATTAAATCTTCTCTTCCGCTCTCATCTTAAACCTATGTCCTCCGGTCCTCGATTCACCTACTCTGGGCAAGAGGCTCTGTGCGTCTACCCGATCTATTCCTTTCATGATTTTGTACACCTCTATAAGATCGCCCTTCATCCTCCTGCGCTCCAGGGAATAGAATCCGAGCCTGTTCAACCTCTCCCTATTGTCTGAAGAAGGGTCTCGACCCGAAATGTCACCATTCCTTCTCTCCAGAGATGCTGCCTGTCCCGCTAAGTTACTCCAGCTTTTTGTGTCTACACGATTACAATAGTGCCGTCCACAGTGTACGCATACAAGATAAGGGAATAACGTTGAGTGCAAGAAAAAGCCAGTAAAGTCCGATCAAAGATAGTAAAATAGTAGTTCAGGACTGTTCTCTGGTTGTGGTAGGATCATTCAGTTGCCTGTTAACAGCTGGGAAAGAAACTGTCCCTGAATCTGGAGGTGTGCGTTTTCAAACTTCTGTACCTCTTGCCTGATGGGAGAGGGGAGAAGAGGGAGTGACCGGGGGTGAGACTGGTCCTTGATTATGCAGCTGGCCTTGCCAAGGCAGCGTGAGGTGTAGATGGAGTCAACCGGCCAACATGCCCCATCTACACTAGTCCCATCTGCCCGCGTTTGGCCCATATCCCTCCAAACCTGTCCTATCCATGTACCTGTCCAAATGTTCCTTAAACGTTGGGATAGTCCCAGACTCAACCACCTCCTCCGGCAGCTCGTTCCATACACCCACCAACCTCTGTGTGGAAAAAAGTAACCCATCAGGTTCCATTAAATCTTTTCACCTTCAGTCTCTGTCCTCTGGTCCTCGATTCCCCTACTCTGGGCAAGAATCTCTGTACGTCTACCCGATCAATTCCCACCATGATTTTGTACAGCTCTGTAAGATCACCCCTCATCCTCCTGCACTCCAAGGAATAGAATCCCAGCCTGCCCAGAAAGACTGGGCTTGTATTCACTGGAGTTTAGAAGGATGAGAGGGGATCTTATAGAGACGTATAAAATTATGAAAGGACTAGATGCAGGAAAAATGTTCCCAATGCTGGGGTCCAGAACCAGGGGCCACACACACAGTCTAAGAATAAAGGGGAGGCCATTTAAAACTGAGGTGAAAAGAAACCTTTTCACCCAGAGAGTTGTGAATTTGTGGAATTCTCTGCCACAGAGGGCAGTGGAGGCCAAATCACTGGATGGATTTAAGAGAGAGTTGGATAGAGCTCTGGGGTCTAGTGGAATCAAGGGATATGGGGAGAAGGCAGGCACAGGTTACTGATTGTGGATGATCAGCTGTGATCACAATGAATGGCGGTGCTGGCTCGAAGGGCCAAATGGCCTCCTGCACCTATTTTCTATGTTTCTATGCCCCAACCTATCCCTGTAGCTCAGGCTTTCAATCCTGGAAGACAAGGGAAGGTGACGTTTCAGGTGAGGGACGTCTTTTATTTACTGTCGTCCTCATGATTATCATTGCCTGAATAGCTCGTTATCACCTACCCCAGAGCCAACAATGGACCATTGTGCGCTCCACATTTTACCTGATCAACGTTGCTTTCGCATATCTTTCATTCATTTGTGCCGTCTATATCTCTCGTTTCCCACTCCCCGGCTCTCAGTTTGAAGAAGGGTCTCGACCCGAAACGCCACCTATTCCTTTTCTCCGGAGACCCTGACTGACCCGCTGGGTTACTCTAGCACTTTGTACCTGTCCACGTTCTCCAGAGACGCTGACTGACCCGCTGGGTTACTCCAGCACTTTGTACCTGTCCACGTTCTCCAGAGACGCTGACTGACCCGCTGAGATACTCCAGCACTTTGTACCTGTCCACGTTCTCCAGAGACGCTGACTGACCCGCTGAGTTACTCCAGCACTTTGTACCTGTCCACGTTCTCCAGAGACGCTGACTGACCCGTTGAGTTACTGCAGCACTTTGTACTCAGCCCATCTGGCCAATCGATCAAGATCCTGCTGCAATCTTTCACAAGATTGCAGTTCTGCCACATCCTGCTCCCTCTCTGTGATGCCTCCTGCTCTCCGATCTGACATTCATTGTTCTTTATCTCTCTACACCATCGTCTTTATCTCTCGTTTACCTTCTCCCTCACCAGTCTAAAGAAGGGCCTCGACCCGAAACGTCCTCTGGTCCTCGATTCCCCTACTCTGGGCAAGAGTTTAATACAGAGAAATGTGAGGTGTTGCATTTTGGGACGTCTAACAAGAGCAGGACTTACACAGTGAATGTTAGGCCTCTGGGGAGCGTTGTGGAGCAGAGGGATCTAGGAGTGCAGGTGCGTGGTTCCTTGAAGGTTGAGTTGCAGGTAGATAAGGTGGCCACAAAGGCTTTTGTCACATTGGCCTTCATCAGTCAGAGTATCGAGTAGAGAAGTTGGCAGATCATGTTGCAGTTGTACAAGACGTTGGTGAGATCGCATTTAGAATATTGTGTAAAGTTCTGGGCACCATGTTGTAGGAAAGATATTGTCAAGCTTGAAAGGGTTCAGAGAATATTTACGAGGATGTTGCCAGGACTAGAAGGTGTGAGCTATAGGGAGTGGTTGAGTCGGCTGGGTCACTATTCCTTGGAGCGCAGGAGGATGAGGGGGGATCTTATAGAGGCATATAAGATCACGAGGGGAATAGATCGGGTAGATGCACAGAGTCTCTTGCCGAGAGTAGGGGAATCGTGGACCAGAGGACATAGATACAAGGTGAAGGGGAAAAGATTGAATAGGAATCTGAGGGGTGACTTTTTCATACAAAGGGTAGTTGGTGTATTGAACAAGCTGCCAGAGGATGTAGTTGAGGCAGGGACTATCCCAACGTTTAAGAAACAGTTGGACAGGTACATGGATAGGACAGGTTTGGAGGGATATGGGCCAATGCGGGCAGGTGGGACAAGTGCAGATGGGGCCTGTTGGCTGGTGTGGGCAAAAGGGCCTGTTTCCACACTATCACCCTAAGACTCTAACTCTCGTCAGAAAGAGGAGAACTTCCTCAAACTAGACATACCTTGCGGAGATTTCACAGTGGAGCAGACGAAATGTGTAGGAAGGAACTGCAGACGCTGGTTTAAACCGAAGATAGACACAAAATGCTGGAGTAACTCAGCGGGTCAGGCAGCATCTCTGCAGAACGTGGACAGGTACAAAGTGCCGGAGTAACTCAGGGGGTCAGGCAGCATCTCCGCAGAACCTGGACAGGTACAAAGTGCCGGAGTAACTCAGTGGATCGGGCAGCATCTTTGGAGAGAAGGAATGGGTGACGTTTCGGGTCGAGACCCTTCGTCAGACTGGTTACATTTGTATTTCAATCGAGCCATTTACAGTGTATTGATACATAATAAGGGAATAACGTTTAGTGCAAGGTAAAGCCAGCAAAGTCCAATCAAGGATAGTCCGAGGGTCACCAATGAGGTGGATAGTAGTTCAGGACAGCTCTCTGGTTGTGGTAGGATGGTTCAAAGTGTTCAAGGTTTATAGACACAAAGTGCTGGAGTAACTCAGTGGGACAGATAGCTTCTCTGGGGAATGTAGACAGGTACAAAGTGCTGGAGTAACTCAGCGGGTCAGGCAGCATCTCTGTGGAGAACATGGACAGGTACAAAGTGCTGGAGTAACTCAGCGGGTCAGACAGCATCTCTGGAGAACGTGGACAGGTACATAGTGCTGGAGTAACTCAGTGGGCCAGGCAGCATCTGTGGAGAGAAGGAATGGGTGACTTTTAGAAACATAGAAACATGGAAAATAGGTGCAGGAGGAGGCCATTTGGCACTTTGAGCCAGCACCGCCATTCATTGTGATCATGGCTGATCATCAACAATCAGTAACCTGTGCCTGCTTTCTCCCCATATGCCTTGATTCCACTAGCCCCTAGAGCTCTATCGTAAGGGCCTGTCCCACTTAGGCGATTTTAAGGCGACTGCCGGTGACTAGGCTGTCGCCGACAGTTCGCCAGGGTGTCGCGTGCATGATCGTGAGGAGTCTTCCAAGAATCGTAGTGGATCTCAGCGCGTCGCTGGGAAATCATCCAGAGTGAAATTTCTCGGCCACAGCTGGCTTGCCGCCAGGTACCGTTGCTTATTGCGGGCGCTGTCGCATGCTGTCCCCAGGTTTGCTAGTTTCTCCTAGATGCATTTAGAAGCACATAATATTAAAATCATTTCAAGTAAAGTCATTTCAAGATACCATAAAATACTTGTGTTTAACCAATTTATTTACTGTCAGGACATTTGACAGGTAGATTGGAGGCGACAGTTTGACGGTCAGGTAAGCGTGGGAATTTTCGCAATGTTTATGGCCATCAGCGATCACATTTAAAGTAGGCTCCCAACCCAGATATGCAACCCAGAAACCAGATATGCATCTCCCGTACATTTTCAAAGAATGCTCACACACTTTTCACAAAAATCCATGTAACCACTTTTAAAATTAAATTTCTTAATACCTCCATTAGTAAACTGGAAGTCAATCCAGTTTATGTCTTGTCACCGTGAAGCTTGGTTTTTAAGTAACCCATACAAGATATTATAGTTGAAAACTCTCAAATACTTACCGACTTGTCAGTGATTTCAGCGAAAATTAGGACGCCGGAGAAGCATTAACAGCATGGGAATTTCGCGATGTTTCCAAAGACGGTGTAATCTCGACCTGACTCAGCATTGTCGTGGTCATTGACGTCGGATAAAATAAAATGTTGGCGTTCTGCTACGACTTTGACAGTCGCCTAAAAAATTGCCTAAGTGGGACATGCCCTTAACTCTCTTTTAAATTAATCCAGTGAATTGGCCTCCACTGCCTTCTGTGGCAGAGAATTCCACAAATTTCAGGGTGAAGAAAGTTTTTTCTCACCTTAGTTTTAAATGGCCACCCCTTTGTTCTTAGACTTTGTGGCCCCTGGTTCTGGACTACGTCTCCATATGATACATAGAAACATAGAAAATAGGTGCAGGAATAAGCCATTTGGCCCTTCGAGCCTGCACTGCCATTCAATATGATCATGGCTGATCATCCAGCTCAGTAACCTGTACCTGCCTTCTCTCCATACCCCCTGATCCCTTTAGTCACAAGGGCCACATCTAGCTCCCTCTTAAATATAGCCAATGAACTGGCCTCAACTACCTTCTTTGGCAGAGAATTCCACAGACTCACCACTCTCTGTGTGAAGAAAAGTTTTCTCATCTCGGTCCTAAAAGACTTCCCCCTTATCCTTAAACTGTGACCCCTTGTTTTGGACTTCCCCAACATCGGGAACAATCTTCCCGCATCTAGCCTCTCAAACCCCTTAAGAATTTTATATGCTTCTATAAGATCCCCCCTCAGTCTTCTAAATTCCAGCGAGTATAAGCCTAGTCTATCCAGTCTTTCTTCATATGAAAGTCCTGCCATCCCAGGGATCAATCTGGTGAACCTTCTCTGTACTCCCTCTAAGGCTAGAATGTCTTTCCTCAGATTAGGAGACCAAAACTGTACACAATACTCCAGGTGCGGTCTCACCAAGGCCCTGTACAACTGCAGCAGAACCTCCCTGCTCCCATACTCAAATCCTCTTGCTATGAATGCTAACATACCATTCGCTTTCTTTACTGCCTGCTGCACCTGCATGCTTGCTTTCAATGACTGGTGCACCATGACACCCAGGTCACGTTGCATCTCCCCTTTTCCTAATTGGCCACCATTCAGGTAATACTCTGCTTTCCTGTTCTTGCCGCCAAAGTGGATAACCTCACATTTATCCACATTATATTGCATCTGCCATGCATTTGCCCACTCGCCTAATCCTTCTCATCCTTCTAAATTCCAGTGAATACAAGCCCAGTCTTTCCAATCTTTCCTCATATGACAGTCCCGCCAACCCGGGGATTACCCTGGTGAACCTACGCTCCACTCCCTCAATAGCAAGAAATGTCCTTCCTCAAATTAGGAGACCAAAACTGCGCACAATACTCCAGATGTGGTCACACCAGGGCCCTATAAAGGTCAAGACCCTTCTTCAGACTGGTTACATTCGTCCTTCATCTTTTCTCTCCGTATTCTCCTGGTTGGCATGTGGAATTCTGCCGTGTTAACTCAAGTTTAAACCGTTCGCCTTTAGACGCGCCGCAGAATCTCTCCATCACTTCCCCCAGCAACGTGAACAATTATGGGGTCAGTGTAAAGGAAGGAAACTCTGCAGCGATCCTATGCTCCGTCCAGAGTTTCCCAGCGTCCAACCTGACCTGGCGACATCTCGGTGTCACGCTGAGCACAACACGTTCCAGCAACGAGCTGTGGTTGAAAATCCTTCGGGTGACACCGCGGGACGCTGGGGACTATCAGTGTGTGGCGGAGAATGAACACGGGACAGGGGAGGGGACTGTGACCCTCGTCGTAGAATGTGAGTAGACACACGGTCATGTCTCTCTGAACATCAATGAGCAGTTAGTGGAATATATCATGTATTGCAGGGACATTATTGTACATCTGCCTCTCTCCCACACTCTCTCTCCTATTGTAAGATGAAGAGGCTTAAATAATACTGGACTAAGTGGACCCGTTGGGCCCATTCCTCACAGAGGGGGAACAGGGAAAGGGAGAGGGTGTCACTGAGTGAGCCGTGGACCCAAAGCCTCTCCTGTATTGGTGTAGCACTCTCAACCCCCCCCCCCCCCACTCAATCCCCCTTAACCCCCCTCCTCCTCTCACAGACCCACTCCATCCCCTCTACCCCACCCCCACTTTCCCCTCCCCTGCCCCATCCCCATTCCCCCCAGCCCTGCCTCAACCCTATTCCCCCCTCCTCACCGCTATTCACCCCTCCCCTCACCTCCACTCGGCCCCCCCTCCTCCCCCCACACCCACTTTCCCTGCCCGCACCCCACTGTCGCCCCCATCCCAATCATCCCTCCTCCCCACCCACTCTCCCCCACCCCCACTCTGCCCTCCTCCCCAGCCCCACTCTGCCCTCCTCCCCAGCCCCACTCTGTCCTCCTCCCCAGCCCCACTCTGCCCTCCTCCCCAGCCCTACTCTCCCCCTTCCCCCTCACCCCCACCCCCACTCTCTCCTCCCACCCTCCCCCTCCCCCCCACTCTCTCCTCCCCTACCCCCAGTCTGCCCTCCTCCCCAGCCCCACTCTGCCCTCCTCCCTAGCCCCACTCTGCCCTCCTCCCCAGCCCTACTCTCCCCCTCCCCCTCACCCCCACCCCCACTCTCTCCTCCCACCCTCCCCCTCCCCCCCACCTCTCTCCTCCCCTACCCCCACTCTCACTTTCCCCCACCCACCTTTCCCCACAACCCCCCTTTCCCCCATTCTCTCCTCCTCCAGCCCCATTCTCACTGTCGCCCACCCCCCCTTTCCCCACCACCCGCCCTCTTTCCTCCTCCACTCTCTCCTTCCCCACCCCCTCCTCCCCCAGTCTCTCCTCCCCCCACCCTCACCCCCCTCCTACCCCCACCCTTCCCTCCACCCACTCGGCCCCCACGTCCACTCCCCTCCATGGAGCTGTTGGCGGCGAAAGCCATTTACCGAGCGTACAGGGAGGAGGAGGGAGTGCCGGACTACTCGAGGCTAGCAGAATCAAGGCGAATGGGGATAAGTTGGGCACAGGTTACTGATTGTGGATGATCTGCCATGATCACAATGAATGGCGGTGCTGGCTCGAAGGGCCAAATGGCCTCCTCCTGCACCTATTTTCTATGTTTCTATAAAGGAACAGCAGGAAGTGAAGAAAGCTAATGGCATGTTGACCTTCATAACGAGAGAATTTCAGTATAGGTTCTTCTGCAGTTGTATAGGGCCCTGGTAAGACCGGACCTGGAGTATTGTGTACAGCTTTGGTATCCTAATTTGAGGAAGGACATCCTTGTAATTGAGGCAGTGCAGCGTAGGTTCACGAGATTGATCCCTGGGATGGCGGGACTGTCATATGAGGATAGATTGAAAAGACTAGGCTTGTATTCACTGGTTTAGAAGGATGAGAGGGGACCTTATAGAGACATAAAATTATAAAATGACTGCACAAGCTAGATGCAGGAAAAATGTTCCCAATGTTTTGGGAGTCCAGAACCCGGGGCCACTGTCTTAGAATAAAGGGGAGGCCATTTAAAACTGAGGTGAGAAGGAACAGTTTTACCCAGAGAGTTGTAAATTTGTGGAATTCTCTGCCACAGAGGGCAGTGGAGGCCAAATCACTGGATGGGTTTAAGAGAGAGTTAGATAGAGCTCTGGGGGCTAGTGGAATCAAAGGATATGGGGAGAAGGCAGGCACGGTTTACTGATTGTGGATGATCAGACATGATCACAATGAATGGCGAGCTGGCTTGAAGGGCTGAATGGCCTCCTCCTGCACCTATTTTTATGTTTCTATGTTCTAGGCCATTGTTAGTTGTTTGTTGGGTGAAAATGAGAAGCTTGTGCGACTTGGGTGGGAGAGGGATAGAGAGAGAGAGGGAATGTCGGGGCTACCTGAGGTGAGAGAAATTAATATTCATACCACTGGGCTGTACGCTGCCCAAGTGAAATTATGAGATGCTGCTCCTCCAATTTGCATTTTGCCTGTTCAGTTTTAGTCACCCTGCTACAGGAAAGACGTCATTAAGCTGGAAAGAGTGCAGAGAAGATTTTCTCTGGAGCACAGGAGACTGAGGGGTGGGTGATCTTAGAGAGGAGAATTAGGATAGGGTGATCGAGAACCAGAAGGTAGAAGGGAATAAATTAA
>NW_027601652.1:0-92993 GCF_053455715.1 Rhinoraja longicauda
AAACTATATTGTTTGTTTACAAGCGTTCTACAATCACCAACCACATTACGGGCATCTGGCTACTATGGCCTCGAGCGAACACAACACATTCATCGCCAAAGTGATTGGTGCAGTGAGGAATGATAGTCCTGAAGCTTGGATTGGCCTAAACGACAGATGCCAGGTACAGTTAATGATGACACGTCAGCATTATAAAGGGGTCAATACTGTATCAATGTATCAATATAAAATATGCACTGACAAAACAGGAGAAAATGGCAGCAGGAGTAGGCCACTCGGCCCCTCAAGCCTGCCCCGCCCTTCAATACGATCATGCCTGACCAGTGCCGGCCTCAACATTTCCCTTCATTCTGCCCGATCCTCTCCGCAGTCGGGTTCCAGTTAATCCGTCTCCTGAAACTGAATTAGTTTTGGTCCCAAAATGTGGAAAGGACACGGGGCGAGGCTGGTGTGCAGAGCGATGTCACAGAGCAGCTGAGAAGGAATCTGACAATGAGAATTTACAGATTTGGGGAAATTAAATTGAAATAACTCACATGAGTTCTCTAAAGCCCAATTCACTGGATGTTTTCAAAAGAGAGTTAGCTCTTGGGGCTAAAGGCATCAAGGGATATGGGGAAAAAGCAGGAATGGGGTATTGATTTTAGATGATCAGCCATATGTTCCTAAAGCTGAAGAAAAGACAGTATAAGGGAAATCCATACAATTATATTATCAGGAACCTTTGTAATAAAAGCTTAATGGCTCAGGTACAGCTCCTCCCTGCACTGTTACTCAGCATTCCAATGGGAATGACCGTTGTTTTATACACAGGAAGGGACTTTCACATGGATCGAAGGATCTTCACCGAGTTACCGGCACTGGCTCTCAGGTGAACCTAATCATTCAGGCGACGAAGATTGTGTGGAAAGAAACTTTCGTGGTAAGTGTAACAATAACAGAAATGTTGTTGTGTTGGAAGTTGATTCCAGACACAGTATTGAACAGGAAGTGACCTCAACAGACCTGCTGTTACACAGAGGGAGGGAACCAACCCCGTGGGTCCTGTGCTCTGCAGAACTGGACTGACTGCCCAGCAGTGAGAGGAGGATGTATGGGATGTAATGCAGGAGTCAGGGGAACAGACACCGAGTGTAACTGTGCAGGAGGAATGTACAAGGGGGCAACACTGGAGTTAGAGGAAGGTACAGTGTGACACGGCACATAAAGAAAGAACTGAACACAGACAGGAAGTGAAAGGAATGTCCTGAGATTCATTTTTAAATGAATTAAACACAGAAACAATATGCTCAACCTCTGTGTATCCTGGTTAGAGTGGACATGCTGTCGTGTGAACCGTTCCATGTCACTGTTTGACAACAAACTGAGAGGCAGTGGAGCAGTGAACTATCACAAAACAGAGCGGCAGTGAGGATCCAACAGGCTGAGGCTTGTTCTCCACAAGAGAGAAGATTGAGGGGGGACCAGCCAGGGGCCGATCTCACTGTGAAGGATTTGTAGGGGGATGTCGAGAGGATGTTTCCTCGAGTGTGAAACCAGATTTCCTGGTCATAAATGTAAAATAGCCACCGTTAAATCAATAGACAATAGGTGCAGGAGATGGCCATTCGGCCCTTCGAGCCAGCACCGCCATTCAATGTGATCATGGCTGATCATTCTCAATCAGTACCCCGTTCCTGCCTTCTCCCCATACACCCTGACTCCGCTATCCTTAAGAGCTCTATCTAGCTCTCTCTTGAAAGCATTCAGAGAAATTGCCTCCACTGCCTTCTGAGGCAGAGAATTCCACAGATTCACAACTCTCTGACTGAAAAAGGTTTTCCTCATCTCCGTTCTAAATGGCCTACCCCTTATTCTTAAACTGTTTTAAAATCAAAGAGAGAAGAGAGAAAATCATCTTGACGTGGGCGTTGCGGGCAGGTGGAGCTCAGGAGCACGTAATCGAGGCAGAGAGCACAGATGTACTTAAGGGAGAGGTAGATGGAGAAAGGAACAGACGGATGTGTTGATGGGGTCAGATGAAGGGAGGGGGGAGGCTGGTGAGGAGCAGCAACAGTTGCACGGATCCATGGGCCGAGTGGTCTGTTTCTGATCCAGCTCCACAGATTCCAGATCTGATTCAAATAATGAAACATTTTGACCAAACGGAAAACAGAAAATGATGGAAACACACAGCAGGTCAGGCAGCATCTGCGGAGAGAGGAACCGTGTTAAGATTCCCCTCAATTACCTTTCTATTTCCTCTCCACAAATGCTGCCTGACCTATTGGGTATTTCCAGACTTTATTTCACATTTCCAGGACCTGCAGGATTTTGCTTGTGGACTAACAGGAAAATGCTTTTCTCTTTTCATGTTTCTAGGAAAGGGAGTCTGGAATGATTTGTCCTGTGAGACAAAACTTGATTTTGTTTGTTCCTAAAAAGTGGATTGTGCTTAGAAGACTCCAGAATGGTCCACTCATCCTTTCCAGCAGTGGATCCAGTGCTTTGATTTCTTTATAGCCGCTCTCACTGTCTGTGGTGACTGTACTCACTTAGCTTCTCAGCCAATAATAAAGAGAACTGCATCATGAGCTGTGTGTTTGGTGCTGTGTGAGTCCAGTTTCTCGCAGCCTTCCTGTCCCACTGTTGCTTCCTCCCCACCTCTGCACTCAGTGCTGCGCTGAGGAGAAGGCGAGACACACTTTGCAAAATGAACTCTTGTCCTTCGGCCGCACCTGATGTGTTGGGTCCCGGACACCGCACCTGGGAGAGAAATAAAGGCTGTGGAGAGGATACATGGGGAGTTAGTGGAATAGTTGCAGGGAGAGAGCTTTCACAGTCCTGTGGGTGGGCTGCAGAAGATGAACTGGGCCCAGAAATTCCTCAGCACATCTGTATGAAAACCTCTGTTTATAAATCAGCTCAACCGGGTGTCGGGCAATTTGCCCAGATAATAATCTGCCTTCTCGTACTTGTCATCAAAGTGGATAACCTCACATTTATACACATTATACTGCATCTGCCATGCATCTGCCCACTCTCCTAACTTATCCAAGTCAACCTACAGTCTCATAGCATCCTCCTCACACTGCCACCAGCTTTGTGTCATCCGCAATCTTGGAGATTTTACATTTAATTCCTTTGTATAAATCATCAATATATTTATTGTAAATAGCTGCGGTCCCAGAACTGAGCCTTGCACCCTACTAGTATTGCTTTCCATTCTGAAAAGGACAATTAATTCCTACTTTTTTCTTCCTGTCTGTCAACCAGTTCTCTATCCATGTCAATGCCCTATCCCCAATACCATGTGCTCTAATTTTGCACACTAATCTCTAGTGTGGGACCTTGTCAAAGGGTTTTTGAAAGTCCAGATACACCACATCCACTGGCTCTCTGTTGTCCATTCTAGTTGTTGCATTCTCAAAAAATTCCAGAAGATGAGTCAAGCATGATTTCTCCGTCATAAATCCATGCTGACTTTGACCGATCCTTTCACTGCTTCCAAATGCGCTGATATTACATTTTTAATACTCGAATCAAGCATCTTCCGCACTACCAATGTCAGGTTAACTGGTTTATAATTCAATTTTCTCTTTCCCTCCTTTCTTTAAAAGTGGAGTTACATTGGCTAACCTCCAGTACACAGGAACCGATCCAGAGTCTATAGGACATTGCAAAATGATCACCAATGCATCCACGATTTCTAGGGCCACCTACTTGAGTACTATGGGGTGCAGAACATCAGGCCCTAGGGATTTATCTGCCTTCAGTCCCACCAGTTTACCTAGCACCATTTCCTGACTAATGTGGATTTTCTTCAGTTCCTCCCCCCCACTAGGTCCCCTAGTATTTCTGGGAGATTGTTTGTGTCTTCCTTAGTGAGGCCAGAGTCAAAGTACTCGTTTGGTACTTGTGTAAAAAGCAATGTGCTGCATCAGTCAATCCAACCAACAACAACCTGTCCAAGGCTGACCACCTCCCACAATTACTTCCCTCTTACCAACGGCAGCTTCTCAATCTGGCCTCACCAATGGCTGCATCAGCCACGAATCAGGGAGTGAGAGAAAGCCAACGACAAGAGGAGTGGTGAGGGGGTGGAAGCTGCAATGGAAGCATTCACGGGAGAGGGAGCATTCACGGGAGAGGAAGCATTCGCGGGAGTGGAGCTCTGGTCGGGCTGCTGTGAATGTGGACAGAGACTGGAGAAGAGGTCAGGAGGTGAGAAAGATCAACACACGTTGATGTCTTGTTCAGAACGCTGCTAACATGCGTCTCCTTCAGGTGCTCTCTCACCCGACCAGTACACAGAGCACAGGTGAAGTGTGAGAGACTCACCTCCTCTGTCTGGGAGCTGGAACATTTCAGAGCAGCCCCCAGTGCATCAACTGTGGTTCTACATAGTGCTGGGGGAGTGTCAGGGCAGGGGGATTACTCTTGGATTGTTCTCAAGGGCTGGCACGGGCACAGAGGGGTGAATGACCTCCTCCTGCACTCCCCGCTTCTATGGTTGAACAGCATGTCCAGGAAAGGCCCAGTGTGGGGAGATACACACTCACCCTACTTGATGCTCAACACGTGAGAGCCACAACTCCTGGTGTATCCCTCACTGCACCAGAGGACATGTTCCAGCTGAACCACTCCCGGCATTTTGTGGATAATGAGTGTATCAGTGTCCTCCAGGACTGAGACTGACCTGTCCAGGAGAAAACTTCTAGGCAGGTGAACAGTGAAGAACCATTAATCCCACAGAATGGGGCTGATATCTTTGGCAGATCCATAGTGGATGCTGTTTAATCCACTGAGTCTGCCAGTCTCCAGATACTCACAGATAAGCTGCTCTTCATCCACACAATCAATTGCCAACATCTTGAACCTGATCCTCCCATTGCAATAAAACCCTCCCCAACTTACCCCCCTGATCATCCCACTCAAGTGTCCAACCTGTACATCTCAATGGTCATCTCTCCTTCATTTCATGCATCGTCCCCTTTAGTGACTGAGGTAGTGCCCACCCTGTCATCTGACCCATTCCACTGAATTACCAGTTGCCTATTCTAAATCTACCTACTTCAAATAAACCTAAATATTATTATGAGATTACACACTGTTTCATCTGTTTTCAAGAAATCTGAGAAGTGAAAACTTCAGACAGGGATCTTGGGAATCCCCTTGGTGTGAAAGACTTTAATTCAGGAAGATACCTGATTATCTCCTGATGACAAGATGTCCTTAGACATGAACCCACATCTCCAGGTGTTTCTCCACACAACACAGCCATTCTATTCCCCAAACATTGCTCACATGCCCCATTGTCAGATATTCTGGTGACATCCAGAGAGAAATTAGCTCATCTGTTCATTCCCCACCCCCTTGTACGGCACACTGCACCATGTACTCTTCACCAATATTCTTCACCTCACTGTGTACGGCAATGGAAGGTTCCAGAGTGACGTCCTTTCAATCAGACGCATCTGACCGTGGTCTGCCAGTTGTTAACAGGCTCTATGAGCACGCAGAGTAATCTCCTGAAATAAAAACACAACGTGCTGCTAACACTCAGCAGGTCATAAGGTCATAGGAATAGGAGTAGAATCAGGCCATTCAGCCGATCACCTCCGCCATTCAATCATGGCTGATCCATCTCCCCCTCCTAAACCGATTCTCCTGCCTTCTCCCCGTAACCTCTGACACCTGTACCAATCAAGAATCTATCTATCTCTTTGCCTCCACAGCCTCCTGTGGCAAAGAATTCTACAGATTCACCACCCTCTGTCCAAAGAAATTTCTCCTCATCTCCTTCCTAAATGAACGTCCTTTAATTCTGAGTCTATGACCTCTAGTCCTAGACTCTCCCACTAGAGGAGATATCCTCTCCACATCCACGCTATCCAAGCCTTTCACTATTCCGTATGTTTCAATGTCAGGAGCGTTTGCGGAAAGAGAAAGAGACTTAATGTTTCACGTGAAACACGCTTCATTAAAACCTTCTGAATAATTCCCTGAGCAAAATACCAAGTGCTGGAACAACTCATCAGGTCAGGCAGCATCTGTGGAGGGAAATATACAGTGACGTTTCAGGCTAAGACCCATCTTCACACTGCTGGACTCCAGGTGTATTTTATTGATCCGTGCTGGTTTACCGGCAGGTAACCAGCAGGGGGAGCCTGGAGTCAATAAACAAACGGCTGCATGCAGATGAACAGCTCCTTGCTCTTCCTCCTGCTCTGTTTTATTTAGTGATGATGACTGGTGGAAAGAGAACAAAATGGAGAGGTAGAAAGGTGGAAACAAGAGAAAAGAGTGAGGCAGAGAGATGGCATCTGGAGAAAGAGTGAACTGCAGACAGCACCAATTGCCTTTGCTGCACCAATGGATTTCAGGGAAAAGGTTAAGGGAATGCACACAGTGTGATTCAGCAGCTCAGTGGGACACACTGAGAGTGAAGTGGAAACACACTGGAGGAACTGAGAAACACAATAGACAACCTCGGGATGATAAATGCCAAGTGGCGATTGCACCAGACAAGTAGCAGACTTTGACCATTTCTATCCTGTGAGTGTCTAACACCCACAACTTCTCATTCACTGGCATTGCCATCGCTGGTTCCATCACCTTCAACAGTTTGGGGTCAAAATGACCAGAAAGTCAACTGCATCAGCTACGTAAATACAATGACGACAAACGCACTCACAAGCTGGGTACCTTCAGGCTACTGACTCAATTGTCACACCCAAAGTCATTCTACCATCTTGATGGTACAAGATGCAGAGGTGGGACAGATCTGATCTCCCGCCTAAGGAAGGACATTCTTGTGATGGTGAGAGCACAGTGAAGGTTCACTATTGATTTCTAAGGTGGCCGTTTCGTAATTTGAGGAGACATTTTATGGATTTGACAATTACTCTAAGTTTGAGGAAAGGGAACTGATCTCATTGTAAAAACACTTTAATGGTGCTTGCAAGGGTAGAGGTGAATCTGTCTTTCTACCCCTGCCTGGGGACTTTAAAACCAGGAGTCACAGGAGTCGCAGAGAATTCCACACATTTACAACTCTCTGAGTGAATTTTTTTTCCTCATCTCCATTCTAAATGGCCTACCCTTTATTCTTAAACTGTGGCCCCTGGTTCTGGACTCCCCCAACATTGGGAACAAGTTTCATGCCTCTAGCTTGTACAATCCCTTAATAATCTTGTATGTTTCAATAAGATCTCCTCTCATCCTTCTACATTCCAGTGTATACAAGCCCAGTCACTCCAGTCTTTCAACATACGACAGTCCTGCCATTCCAGGTATTAACCTAGTGAACCTACGCTGCACTCCCTCAATAGTAAGAATTTCCTTCCTCAAATTTGAAGAACAAAAATGCACACAGTACTCCAGGTACAGTCTCACTAGGGCCCTGTACAACTGCAGAAGGACCTCTTTGCTCCTATACTCAACTCCTCTTGTCATGAAGGCCAACATGCCATTAGCTTTCTTCACTGCCTGCGGTACCTGCATGCTTACTTTCAGTGACTGATGAACAAGGGCATCCAGATCTCTTTGTACTTCCCCATTTCCTAACTTGACACCATTCAGATAATAATCTGCCTTCCTGTTCTGACTACCAAAGTGGATAAACTCACATTTATCCACATTAAACTGCATCTGTCATGCATCTGCCCACTCACACAACCTGTCCAAGTCACCCTGCATCCTCATAGCATCCTCCTCACAGTTCACACTGCCACCCAGCTTTGTGTAATCTGCAAACTTGCTAATGTTACTTTTAATCTCTTCATCTAAGTCATTAATGTATATTGTAAATAGCTGCGGTCCAAGTACCGAGCCTTGCGGTACCCCACTAGTCACTGCCTGCCATTCTGAAAGGGACCCATTAATCCCTACTCTTTGTTTCCTGTCTGCCAACCAATTTTCTATCCATGTCAGTACCCTACCCCCAATACCATGTGCTCTAATTTTGCCCACTAATCTCCTCTGTGGGATCTAATCAATGGCTTTCTGAAAGTCCAGGTAAACTCCATCCACTGGCTCTCCCTTGTCCATTTTCCAAGTTACATCCTCAACAAATTACAGAAGATTAGTCAAGCATGATTTCCCCTTCGTAAATCCATGCTGACTCGGAACGATCCTGTTACTGCTATCCAAATGTTCTGCAATTTCTTCTTTTATAATTGACTCCAGCATCTTCCCAACCACTGATGTCAGGCTAATTGGTCTTTAATTTCCTGTTTTCTCTCTCCCTCTTTTCTTAAAAAGCGGGATCACATTAGCTACCCTCCAATCCACGGGAGCTGATCCTGGATCGGAGTGCTGACTGACACAGTGGTGTTGTGTTGGACGTTGAAGGACAGCCTGGGTCAGAACTACTACATTAAATCGATCAGGGACGTACAAATGAAGGATGGCCCTTGAAACAAGTGAAGGAAAGCTTTAACTTGGGAGCAGATGTGGTGGAGTCAGATAAATTTGGAGTAGGGGATGTAGCCTCTGTGACCCCAGCCGCCGGAAGCAGTTTCTCCTCATTTACTCCACCAAAGCCGGGTGGCACACACAATGGCCATGGTTTGCCTGTGGTGGAGAGAGGGAATCTTCAGGGTGGGAGGGGGCTGCCGCTGAACTGGGCTGCAATATCCTGAATGCATTCCAGAGTGTTGGAGCTGCACTCATCCAGGAAAGCAGAGGGATTCCATAATGCTCCTGATCTCACAACTTGTAGATGATGGGAAGAGTTTGGCATCAAAGGTGAATCACTCGCTGAGGTATCCCCAGCCTCTGAGCGGCCCTTACAGACACAGAATCAATGCGGCTGGTCCAGTACGTTGTCAGGTCAATGGTGACCCCCAAGCTGTAAATGGTGGGTAACTGGTGACATTAATGTCATTGGCTGTTCCAGGTAGACCCTCACGTTTAGAGGTGGTCATTGCCTGACAATCATGTGGGGCAAATGCTGCTGGACATTTATTGGCCCAGGCCGGAATGTTTTTGCTGTGGGGTCCAATTTATGTGCCAATACCTGGTGAAGACTTTGGAGAGGAAGGGAAGTTTGGAGACAGGTTGGTTGGAAGGAAGGTCAAGGAATAGTTGTTGATTGGAGGGGTGAAGGTGCCGGTCTGAAGATGAAGGGAACTTGTCCTGTGTTTGTCCTCTGGATGTCACCAGTGGTTTTATCACCACTGAAAACTGAAGCACTCATAATGCTGACCAGAGGAAGGCTTTAGCCAAGTCCTGGAGTTCTGACGCAGGCTTCAACCCAAGACATCGACTATATCTTTGCCTGCGCAGATATTGCCTGACCTGCTGAGTTTTTCCAGCAGGTTTTTATTTGTTCCTGGATATTTCAAGGTTGTTCCTTCACTGGAAGGAAAATATTGCAACCACTGGAAATACAGAATTAAAAGTTTGGAAATACACAGCAGGCCACATAACATTGCTTGGGGCAAAGACAGAGTTTATATTGGAGGTAAATATTCTTTGGAACCGGAGTGTTAAAGACTGAACATGTTTTTGATTGTTGAGATTGTTGGATGGATGGTAGGAGAGAGGGAGGGTGACCCATGGAAATGCAGGTGACTGAAATGAGTTTAATGTAAATGTTTCTAAGCTGTATTTGGTTTGGCTATCTTTACAACACGGTTGGTTCCATTCCAGAAATGATATGAAAACAATAGCACTTTTCAGAAGCTGTACTGGTTTAATAAAAACAAGATGGATCTCAGATTGTTGAAGGAGAGGTGATTTGCATATCCTGTTCAGTGTAATTCAATTTTGAGACCTGACGTGTTGTATTTTGTCACTAATATCTGTGCTTTTTTCTCTTCCATCTTGTGCTATGAGTATGGCTGATAAAACTGGGATTTGCTGCCTAATGAAAGTGCAAAATGTTGAGATAATACTGAGTCTTCTTGGCAGCCTCTGATTATCCACCCCTCTGTGCCAAATCCTATTCTCCATTAGATCACCTGCAATCCTTTCTAAATCCCAGTGAGTTTAGTCTAATTTTCCTCCTTCCCTCTTCATTGGTCACTTCCCTCATTCGAAATATCCATCCGTGCTGCACTGACTCCAAGGCAAATATTTCCTGCTTTAGGTACGGAGACCATAACATCCCCTAAACTCCAACTGTGCACTCACTGAAACACTGTGGAATTTCAGCACAGCAACTTTGTTTTTCCCCAAACCCGTCACAATAACAGGATGGTGCTATTTGACTTCATAATTGCTTGTTCCAGCTGCAGATTGACTTTCTGCATCTGGTGAACCAACACGCCTGGATCCCTCCACACACCAACATTTACTGGCTTCTCACCACGTGAAATGTTCTGCATGTGTAGGAAAATAAATGCAGATGCTGGTTTAAGTCGAAGTTAGGCACAAAATGCTGGAGTAACTCAGCGGGTCAGGCAGCATCTCAGGGGAGAAGGAATGGGTGACGTTTCGGGTCGAGACCCTTCTTCAGACTGATGTCAGGGGAGTGGGTGGGACAAAGATAGGATGTAGTGGGAGACAGGAAGACAGTGGGAGAACTAGGGTGGGGAAAGAGAGGGACAGAGGAATTATCTGAAGTTAGAGAAGTCAATGCTCATACCGCTGGGGTGTAAACTGCCCAAGCGAAATATGAGTTGCTGTTCCTCCAATTTGCGCTGGGCCTCACTATGACAATGGAGGACGCCCATGACAAAAATGTCAGACTGGGAGTGGGAGGGGGAGTTGAAGTGCTGAGCCACCGGGAGATCAGGTTGGTTAAGGCGGACTGAGTGAAGGTGTTGAGCGAAACGATCGCCGAGCCTGCATTTGGTCTCCCCGATGTAGAGAAGTTGACATCTGGAACAGCGGATACAATAGATGAGATTGGAGGAGGTGCAAGTGAACCTCTGTCTCACCTGGAAAGACTGTTTGGGTCCTTAGATGGAGTCGAGGGGGTAGGTAAAGGGACAGGTGTTGCATCTCCTGTGGTTGCAGGGTAAAGTACCCAGGGCAGGGGTGGTTTGGGTGGGAAGGGACGAGTGGACCAGGGAGTTACAGAGGGAACGGTCTCTGCAGAAAGGGGTGGAGATGGGAAGATGTGGCCAGTAGTGGGATCCCGTTGGATGTGATGGAAATGTTGGAGGATAATTTGCTGTATACGACAGCTGAGGGGTGGAAGGTGAGGACAAGGGGGACTCTATCTTTGTTACGAATAGGGAGGGGGGAGCAAGAGTGGAGCCGTGGAATATAGAGTAGACCGTATGGAGAGCCTCATCTATAATGGAAGAGGGGAACCCCTGTTCCCTAAAGAATGAGGACATCTCTGATGCCCTAATACAAAACACCTCATCCTGGGCGCAGATGCGGCGTAGACGGAGGAATTGGGAGTAGGGGATAGAGTTTTTACCGGAAACAGGGTGGGAGGAGGTGGCTGATCTAGCACTCTGGTGTCGGGACAATAGCCTCCTCTTGAATGTCAAAAAAACTAAGGAGCTGATTGTGGACTTTAGAAGGGCTCAACATCCAAGGACGCACACGCCACTGGAAATAAATGGGTCTACTGTGGATAGGGTGAGCAGCTTTAAATACCTGTGAGTCCACATCAAAGAGGATCTGACATGGACAACACATATTGCCGTACTGGTGGGTAAGGTAAAGCAGCACCTTTACCTCCTTAGAAAGCTGAGGAAATTCAGAGTGTCTCTGAGGATCCTTCAATGCTTCTACTCTGGGGCTGTAGAGAGCATCCTGTTCGGTAACATCACAGTATGGTTTGGGAACTGCTCTGCCCAGGACAGGAAGGCCCTGCAGAGAGTTGTGCGTTCGGCAGAAGGCACCATGGGAACTACACTCGCCCCTCTGCAGGACCTATACATCAGGAGGTGCAGATCAAGAGCAAGCAAGATTATGAGGGACCCCTACCACCCCAGCAACGGACTGTTCCAGCTGCTACGGACAGGCAAACACTGAAAACGTAGAGGATGAGACAGAGTTTCTTCCCACAGGCCACAGGACTGTTAACTATTATAACTCCAGGGACTAAATTTTCCTGGTGAGGCCAGACTGGGGAAGGAGGGCAGATTTCTAACCCTGAAGAACAACAGTGAACCAGATGAGTTTTTACAACAGTCCGGTAGTTTCAGTCCCCATTACTGATGGTGACTTGTTTCTCCAGAGTGACTGCAGTTTATTTACTTGGATCCAAATTCCCTGGTGTCTGGGATGGGATTCAAACTCGTGCGCCTGGATCACCAGGATATCACAGAGTAACTTAACCATTACACTGCCACACCCTGTTACTCTGCAGGGCGTCATGTGTAACTCTATCTCTGAACAACGATGTGACACCAGAGATCCATCAAAGTGTTGACTGTAACCTGCCCTCTGAAAAGGGCAGTGGATGATTAGGGAAGGACAACAAATGCAGGTCTGGCCAGTGAGGTGACGACCTGTAAGCTAACGTGTTATTGTTAACTTTTCCTGGCATCTGTTATTCAGGCCAATCCAAGCTTGTGGCCTGTGTGTGGTCACGACATTGATCACTCCGTGAAGGAATAGACTGTGTACGTTGGAGGTCACAGTAGCAGATGTCCATAATGCTGGGACCGCACCTATTTACAATATACATTAATGACCTAGATGAAGGGATTAAAAGTACATTAGCAAATTTGCAGACGACACAAAGCTGGGTAATCAGTCTGAAGAGGGATCTCGACACAAAATGTCATCTATCCATGTTCTCCAGGGATGATGCCTGACCCATTCAGTAACTCCAGCACTTCGTGTCATTTATTATTTGCCCCTCTCTGACTTTCTGTATTTATCTTGTTTTTAATGCTCTTCTTTCTCCATCTGACTTCTTTGTGATGTCACCAGTGCTTTATGCTTCTCTTTCTTTTGTTTCCCTCTCACTTTGTGTGTCTCCCCATCTTTCTCTCCCTCTCTGTCCCCCTTTCCTCTCTGCTCTGATGTGTGTGGAAGTGTAACATGTTCAGTGCATTCAGAAAGTATTCAGACCCCTTCACTCATTCCACATTTTGTTACGTTACAGCCTTATCTTAAAGTGGATAAATTATATTTTTTAATCATCAATCTACACACAATACCCCAAAATAAAAAAGCGAAAACAGGTGTTTAGAAATTTTTACAAAGTAATTAAAAATAAATAACTGAAATATCATACTTACATAAGTAATCAGACCCTCTGCTCCGACACTCAAAATTGAGCTTAGGTTCATCATGTTTCCATTGATAATCCTTGAGATGTTTCTACAACTTGATTGGAGTCCACCAGTGGTAAATTAAACTCATTGGACATGATTTGGAAAGGCACACACCTCTCTATATAAGGTCCCACAGATGACCGGGCATGTCAGAGGAATTGTTTGGAGACCTCCGTGACAGGATTGTGTCGAGACACAGATGTGGGGAAGAGTATAAAACAATTTCTGCAGCATTGCAGGTCCCAAAGATCAAAGTTGCCTCTGTCATTCTTAAATGGAAGAACTTTGGAACCGCCTCTGTGCTGGGATGCATTGCTGTTGAACAAAATAAAGTTCACTTCTTTGTATTCATGCTCCTGGTGTCCTGTGGATGTTTTGTGACCGGAGTTTGCCAGAACTTCCAACATTTTGTCCCTGAAACCTGCTAAACATTCTATCCTGAGGCAACCTTCTATACTGTGTACCACTACACCAATCTTGGTGTCATTCACTAAACTACTCACCGTGCCACCTGTTCTCATCCAAATCGTTAATGTCCATGACAATCAACTGCTGACCTTGTACTGATCTCTGTGGCAGAGTCCTTGCAGTACCATGTGTAGATGGCATGGGAACAGCCAGGATGGAGTGGGTGAATGCTTGGGTTAATGATGGGTCTGTCTCAGTGGGCTGATGTTTGTTTGTTTCTGCCGGGTTTCCAAAGTAATGGTGGAGTGTCAGTCATCCAGAAAAGTGGAGAGTATTCCGTCCCACTCCTGATCTCTATCCTGTCCAATATTACCAGAAGCACGAGTGGTCCATGTAGTCCCTGAAACCTGCGCAGCATTCAATAAGATCATGGTTGATATTTATGTTCCTGCACTAGTCATTCATCACGTAACACTAAAGAGTCTGTAGCCCTCTGTTCCCAAACAAGCGGAGTTACTAAGTATCCATGGGATGAAAATTGTAAAGATTCACTACTTCTCACTACCGTCCTGACTGGTGACTCCTCATTTTAAGACTGTGACTCCTGGGTTTAAAGTCCCCAAGCAGGGGTAGAAAGACAGATTCACCACTACCCTTGCAAGCATCATTAAAGTGTTTCTACAATGTCGTCATTGTATTTATGTAGCTGATGCAGTTGACTTTCTGGTCATTTTTACCCCAAGATGTTGAAGGTGAGGGAACCAGCAATGGCAATGCCAGTGAATGAGAAGTTGTGGGTGTTAGACAGGATGGAAATGGTCAAAGTCTGCTACTTGTCTGGTGCAAATGCCACTTGGCATTTATCATCCTGAGGTCGTCTATTGTCCTTCTTGGTTCATGGTGCAAGGAAGGCCATTGATGGAGCAGCAGAAGGTCTCCGTGTCCAGGACACTGTCCTGAGCAGCTCCTGCAGAGGTCCTGGGGCTGGGATGTTGGACTTCCAATGGCCACAGACATTTCCTTTGTGTGAGGAATGTGGACAACTCCTGCTGACACGTTGATTGGGAACTGACTGATTGGTTGGTCTTCACCAGGAAGGATGGAGAATCAGCTGAGAACACTGGATGCTGAAATGGTTACAGGACCAGATGACATTTCAGCCGTGGTCCTGAATCCCTGTGCTCAGGAGCAGCTGCACCTTGGACCAAATGGTTCCAGTTCAGAGACTAGACTGGCATCCACCCACGATGTGGAGAATTGCCCAGGTTAGTCCTGTTCTCAAAAGGCTGGACCAATCCAATCAGCTATCCGCAGCCAAACAGTCCACTTTGATCATCAGCAAAGTGATGGAACCGAGAGAGCGAGCGAATGGCATTTACTCCCCACAACCGAGGTACTGAGGCCCCGTGTAGCTTTACCGTCCAGCTGTAGAAAACATCAGTTAGGCCACAGCTGGAGCACCATGCACTGGTTATGGTCACCACACTGTAGGAAAGGCGAGAAGGAGCAGGGAAGATTCACCAGGACGTTACCTGTGTCAGAGCGTTACAGATGTGAGGAGACTGGAAAGTCTGGCTTATTTTCCCTGAGAGTGAACCTGATTGAGGTGAAACCTGAGACTTTGAATGTGTAGGAAACAATTACAGATGCTGGTTTAAATCGAAGGTAGACACAAAATACTGAAGTAACTCAGCAGGACAGGCAGCATCTCTGGAGAGAAGGAATGGGTGACGTTTCGGGTTGAGACCCTTCTTCAGACATTGACTGTACCTTTGCCTCCACAGATGCAGCCTGGCCTCCTGAGTTCTCCAGCAGCTTGCCTTTGCTCATGGAGAGGTTGTTCAGAAAATCGAGCAATGTTGGTGCTTCACTGGGAGGAAAATATTGCAGATGCTGGAAATACAGAATTAACATTTTGGAAAAACACAGCAGGCCACACAGCATCAGGGGGAAAGACTGAGTTTACATTGGAGTTAATATTCATTGGAATGGAAAGAGGTAGACACTTAACAAGTTTTTGATGATAGAGAATGGTGTGTGGATGCAGGAGAGAGTGAGAGACCCATGGAAGTGGAGGTAACTGAAATTAGTTTAAAGTATTTTTTTCCAAGCTGTATTTTCTGCAGCTATCTTTACAACACTGTTCAATGTTGGAAATTACATAAAAACAATAGCACTCTTCA
Source organism: Rhinoraja longicauda (assembly GCF_053455715.1). Taxonomy (NCBI): domain Eukaryota; kingdom Metazoa; phylum Chordata; class Chondrichthyes; order Rajiformes; family Arhynchobatidae; genus Rhinoraja; species Rhinoraja longicauda. The sequence continues at coordinate 15,767 of NW_027601652.1, forward strand.
GAAGCTGAACTGGTTTAACAAAACCAAGGGAGATCTCCGATTGTTGAAAACCAGGGGATTTGCATATCCTGTTTCAGTGTAACTCAGTTCTGAGACCAGATATGATGTTTTTCTCTCTATCACCTGAGCTGTGGTCATTTCCATCTTGTGATATGAGTATGGATGATAAAACTGGGATTTGTTGCCAAAACCTGTTGCTGGGAGATGTGCAGGTGCAAAGTTTTGAGATATTGCTGTGTGTTTCCTGGTGACCTCTGAGGACATTTGATAAAGGGACATGCATTTTGGTGAGAGTTTAAAGTCACACAGAGGTGAGAGTAGTGATGACCAGCAGGTTCCATCCAAAGGAGCTTCACTGAAGAGTTGGGTTTTTACAACATTCCGGCAGCTTCATTTACTGAGAGGCTCCCACAATATAATAATTACAGTGTGTGCATTCTGAGCTCCACAGTCCTCTGAGGTAGAACATTCAGAAGATTCCCAACCCTCTAACCCAAGAAAATTTCCTTTCATCTAAATCTTTTTTTTAATCAACATAAACTTCATTCAGAATAAAAAAATAGTACAAGAAATCTGCATAAAGTCTTCCGATATTCTCAGAGACTATACATACATGCCTAGCATCGTATTCAGTAGTGTTCACAGAAATATCATTATAGCCGTACCTTTGCCACTCATGTGGCCCTTGAGATGATATCCCCGGGGAGGTCCCCACCACACCTGCCCCCCCTAATGTCCCACAGTGGAAAGAACCTAGAAGGCTCCCCCCACAGAGCCTTGGCGTTGGCAATACAATACAATACAATACAATATATCTTTATTGTCATTGCACAGGGGTACAACGAGATTGGGAATGCGCCTCCCATATGATGCAATAAATTAATTAACTAGTCAGTATTAATTTAAACAACCCAATGAAACAAATTGTAACAGTTTTAAAACAGAATAAAGTGCAAGTAGATCTGTGCCGGATCACTGTACGATGTGACCATCCGGCTCAGCAGGACCGGTTCATAGCAGCTAAGGTCCTGGGGATGAAGCTGTTCCTGAGTCTGGAGGTGCGGGCGTAGAAGGCCTTGTATCACCTGCCCGATGGTAGAAGTTCGAACAGACTGTTGCAGGGGTGTAAAGAATCTTTGTGGATGCTGGTGGCTTTTCTGAGGCATCGTGTATTGTAGATGCCCTCCAAGGCTAGTAGCTGTGTTCCGATGGTCCTCTGAGCTCTATGGACTACCCACTGAAGAGCTTTCCTCTCTGCCTCCGTGCAGCTGAGGTACCACACAGGGATGCCATGTGTTAGGATGCTCTCTATCGTGCAGCGGTAAAATGTCGTCAGCAGCTGTTGGGGTAGACCAGACCAGGCTATGTTCAGCTAACTGGCACATTCCACGGCATCTGTGCCAGGCCCATCCTTCACAACACTGGTGACAGATAGGACCTCATCGCAGCAATTCAATATGATCACAGCTGATCTATTCTGGCCTCAGCTCCAGTTCTGTGCCTGATCCCCTCACTGAGCCATTATTTGACCGGGTCCATTACACTGAATGTCTAGAATTCAGTGACAAATGTTGCCTGGTTGAGACACATGACTCTTTGGAGGTTTCATCCTCCCCTTCATTCTCTCTGTCTCTCAATCGCTAGTCTGCAGATGGATTTTTGGAATGAAAATAGAATCAATGAAAGAGAAATTATGGAAAATGGGCCTAAGCCTACTGGAAGTTAAAAGAAAAAGCAGGTGATCTCAGTGAGACCGCATTCAGAGCGGGACTGAGGGGTGGATATTGAGAGGCTGTTTCCTAAGTCTGAAGGGTCTAGAACTGGGGTGGCGTCAATGTGATGTCAACTTTTAGGATTTTAGAGGAAATAAATTTCCTCATGCTGAGGGTTGGGAATCTTCTGAATGTTGAACCTCAGAGGACTGTGGAGCTCAGAATACACACACTGTCATTATTATATTGTGGGAGCGTCCGGCTGTACACCAACTCCTTGGCACGTTACCCCTTAAAAACCTTTTCGGAGTGGTACCAGCCCGACTACATTAGCTTCCCTACCATCGCCTTCGATACCCCTAACGCGGATAGGGACGTCTGCCCTGTTTGGCAACAGAGGGGAGGTCACAATGTGGGGAACAGCTCGTGCTAACAAGCCTTTAATGTCTCTGCTGGTCCATAGGCTATATGGGCAGGATAGTCATATAATGGCCATGTATGGCACCACATGGCAGATTCAGTCCGACAACGGGTCCAACTTTGTGGGTAACAAAGTAGAACAGTGGGCAGTTGATAGTGGGGTGCGGTGGACTCTCCACATCCCATATTACCCGCAAGCAGCAGGGTTGGTGGAGCGTATGAATGGTCTACTGAAAGAGCAGATAGGTCCACTAACTCCCTCCCAAACGCTCATGTTACAGCAAGCAGTAAACACCTTGAACAAACCACCTGTGGCAAGGGGGACTTGTGCCATCATGGGGAGGGAACGCTGCACTTACATACCGGGTGCAGGTGAAAACATTATGGACCTGGTGGCCCACATGCAACAACAGGTTAAGGCCTTGACTAAAGTTGGCAAACAGTTGCAAGATGAAGCCACGGAGAGCACATGGTGCAATTGGTGGTCTTGAGGGGTTCGGAAGTTGGGGCCATAATATTCTGTCATTGTGTGCTTCCCTACTGCCGTGTGAGGAGTGCTAAGAGGGTGGAGGGGCAGTATTGAGCCTGAGGGCCCAATGTAACAGGATAACCTGAGGGCCCAATGTAACGGGATAGCCAGAGGGCCCAATATAACGGGATTTGGGGTGTATGGGGTTAATGTGAGGTGAAATGATGTTTAAAACATCACTCTGCATTCTTGGACTTAATAAAAGAGACCAATAAATCATGGAGACACCTGCGAGGCCATAAAGGTAAGCTTTGCTTTCACACAGACATCCAAGACTAGCTCGGTGTCTGATAGAACACATAACTCATGCCATTATGGCACAGATAGTTAGTTTGACACATCATGACCTCACATTCTTAGAGATAAAATTATGACACTGAACTTTTGATTATTATTGTTTGTATACTCAGTAACATGTAGTTAGATGAGTGCTAATGTAGGCTGCTGACTCCAAAGGGGAAGTGTGGTGTAACAGACCATGTCGGCTAAAATAGAGTTGTCAGCTAACTTAGCAGCACAGCATTCCAAACTGTTCAAAAACAAGTAGAAGATGTTTTCAAACATGTTCCTCAACAATTCTGGTTATGCCTGTGTAGGCAACAACTGCAGATGCTGGTTTAATTCGAAGATGGACACAAAATACTGGATTTACTCAGCGGCACAGACAGCATCTTTGGAGAGAAGGAATGGGTGACGTTTTGGGTCGAGACCCTTCTTCAGACTGTCTGGGTTTGCTGAGCAAAACACTGCAAAAGCTGGGCGGACCACCTACGCCTCCTACCGCTACTGGTGCAGAAACATTGCACACAACGGGCTTATGATTGGCTCACCAGAGGGGATATGGCACAGTCTGAATGGACAAGAAACGCCATTAAAGACCATATTGGGTGCCCTTCCAGGAAAAGAGAGAACCCCAGCTTGGACCATGTCACGGGCGGTGCCAGGTGATCAACAACAGGATACGATCCGGCGGCATGCTCTGCTGTGTGCTTGGGGTTTACCAGTGCGTACGCAGTTATGTGAGTCTATGTGCCCTATTTGGTAGTGCAGTAAAATACCTTGATATTCACACTGTTGTCTGAATCTGGTGACTTATCGAACACAACAGATGGAGAAATCAAGGATGGCAAGGAATTGTTCGTTGTACAGAGGAAAACACAAGGCATGTCACAAATGGAACATAAATCTTTATGTGAGAAAAGCTAAGGTGAGATACGGTCTTGGAATTGATAGCTCGCCAGTAAGTTAAAGCGGAGATATGTATAACATTTGTGATTGGGGGAGTGGGAGAGGGGAGGAGAGTGAGAGGGGGTGAGGAGAATGAGATGTAGTTTGAGAGAGATACCAGGAGGGACAGCAGTTGCCGTGAACAGGACACGGTGAGAGGAAAAGTGTCTTGAACCACAGTCACTCAGAGTGCGGGTCTCTGAGGTTTCAAGGAACAGGCTGTGACTGTCATCTTTGCTATGTGTTGTTTCTTTGTTTTGGATGCAACTTATATCATAAATCTTCTCCATGTAACCTGTAGACCTGTACCCAGGGTGATAGTTATAGTCACAGATAAGTCTCCTTAAGTTACATTGGGTGTAATGTTGCACTTGGAGCGTACTGCAGGATAATGGGATTGTGCTGTTTGATGGAAGAATGGGAAAAACAGAACATTTCACGTGGTGAGAAGCCAGTAATTGTTGGTGTGTGGAGAGGTCCAGGTGTACAAAGTTAATCCACAGACAGAATAAGGAATTATGAAGTCAAATAGAACAATGTCTGTTATTGTGATGGGGTTTGGTGGGAAAAAAACAAGGAAGTATCGCTGATATTCCACAGTGTTTCAGTGAGACCACATTTGAAGTTTAGGGGATCATTTTGGTCTCCGTACCTAAGGCAGGAAATATTTGCCTTGGTGTCATTGCCGCATTGATTCACCAGTTGGATACTTGGAATAAAGTGTCCAGCGAAGAGAGCAAAATACATTGGACTAAACTTACTGGAATTTAGAAAGGTTTTATTGAGGATTTGGAGAGGGACTGAAGGCTGGATAATCAGAGGCTGTTTCCTCAGTCTTGGACAGTCCAGAAATGATTTGAAGTCAACATGCTGTCAGCGATGAGGATTTGGAAGAAGAGACATTTCCTTGTAAAGAAGGATGGGAATCTTTGATTATTCGACCTTAGAGAAATGTGTACACTGAGAATGCACAGACTGGCATTATTATATTGTGGAAGCACCTCAGTAAATGAAGCTGTCAGAATGTGGTAACAAACAACTCTTCAGCGAACCTATTTTAGATGTAACTTGCTGGTCATCATTGGTCTGACCTCTGCGTAACTCTTAAGTTCTCATCAAAGTGCTTGTCCATTTATCTAATGTCCTTAAAGGTTACCAAGAAAGACGTATTGTTATCATAAAACAAGGTCAAAATGAACACAGCACAGGTATAAGAAAGAAAAATATATACCTGGTCTCCCAGCAACAGGTTTTGGCAGTAAATCCCAGTTTTATCATCCATGCTCATATCACTAAATGGAAATGGCCACAGCTCAGATGTTGGAGAGAAAAGCAAACACCTGATCTCAGCAGTGAGTTACACCAAAACATGATATGTAAACCCCCTGGTTTACAACAATCTGAGATCTATCTTTGTTTGATTAAACCAGCTCAACTTCTGAAGAGTGCTGCTGGTTCATAACATTTTGACAATGGAACAGTGTTGTAAAGATAGCGTAAGCAAATGCAGCTTGAAAGAATTTACATTAAACTAACTTTAGTCACCTCCACTTCCGTGGGTCACTCTCTCTCTCTCCCAACCTCCACCCAACATTCTCTAATATTAAAAACTTGTTCAGTCCCTAACAATTTCCAGTTCCAATGAAGATTTACCTTTAATGTAAACCCCGTCTTTCCTGCTGGTGATTTTGTGTGGTTTGCTGTGAATTAACCAAATTTTAATTCTGCATTTCCAGTGTCTGTGATTTCACCACTGGTGACATTCAGAGGCCAAACACAGGACCAGTTCCCTTCACCTTCTGACCGGCATCTTCACCCCTCCAATCAACAATTTATTTGTGTGTTCCACTGTTGTAGAGGTACAAGGTTAGATCTTGTAACCTCGACCCTGTCTTCACCGAGAATCAGTCTAATCTGTGAACAAATATCACAGCCTGAAAACTGTATCGACAAATCCAGTCCAGCCAATGAGCAGACAATCAGGCTGCCCCCAATCATCAGGGGTTGTCCACAGTGCGGGCAAGTGTCACTTCCCCTCCAATAATCGACTTGCCCACGTTCAGTGTTGGTTTCACCAAGATCACTCGGCTCTGAACCACGTCACAGCCTTGGTCCAAACACAGAGCAAAGAGCTGCATTCCGGAGGTGAGGCCAGAGTGAGGCTCCTTGAAAACAAGGCAGCATTTGACTGAGTGCAGCATCGAGGAGACCTGGTCATTCTGAGACAAGGATCGTCAAGGAGAGAATACGTCAATGGTTGGATTCATTCCCACACAAAGTACGATGGATGTGGTTCAACATCCCAGCCCTAGGACATCACTGCAGGAGTTTCTTCGGGCAGTGACCCAGACACAACCATCATCAGCTGATTCATCAACGACCTTCCTTCCATCAGAAGGTGAGAAGTGGGGATGTTCCCTGATGATTGCACAATGTTCAGTTCCATTCACAACTCTTCACAAAATGAAGCAGTTCATCCAGCAAAAACATTCCGGCGTGGGATAATTGACCTGAAAATCTACTGCACCAGCCGCATTGAGTTCTTAGATAATTGGCAAATGGATCAGAGGTGACAGGAGAAATCAGATTTGTTCAGGACGATATAATTATCAGAAACTCACGGACTGAAAGGCTGGTGGAAGCAGAGTCAACAATAACTTTCAAAGGATTTGGGTAAATGTGTGAAGGAACAATTTCCAGTGGTTTGGGGAAAGAGCAGGAGAATTGGATCACACGATCACAGATAGGATGGGCAAATGGCTCCTTCTATGCAGTATCATTGTATCATTCTATGATTCTACCAGGGGTTGGCGATGAAGCTGAAAGTACAATGGGTCCAAGAGACCACGTGCTCTGCCGTTAGAGTGTGACGTGATTGGGGAACAAGAGAAAATACAGAGAGAGAAAGGGCCATTTGTCCCATCACCCACACCAGAGTGAATATAACTGTGAATGTGGTGGTCTGTGTAAATAATCAGTTGTTTATGGAATATTCGTCTGAATATTACATGTGAGATGTTGCATTGTGGGAAGATTAACATGTGCAGGACCTACATGGTGAATGGTAGGGCTCTAGGGAGTGTTGTAGAGCAGATGGATTTAGGAGTGCAGTTGCATGGTTCCTTGAAGTGGAGTCGCAGCTAGATAGCACAGTCAAAAAGGCTTTTGGAAGATGAGCCTTCATCAGGCAGAGTATTGAGTATAGATGTTGGGAGGTCATGTTGCAGTTGTATAAGAAGTTGGCGAGGCTGCATTTAGAGCATTGTGTTCAGTTCTGGGCACCATGTTATAGGAAAGATGTTGACAACCTGGAAAGGATAGAGAAGATTTACGAGGATGTTGCGTGGACTAGAGGGTGTGAGCTATAGGGAGAGGTTGAATAGGCTGGGACTCTATTCACTGGGACGTAGGAGGATGAGGGTGATCTAATAGAGGTGTATAAAATCACGAGAGGAATAGAACGGGTAGTGCACACTATCTCTTGCCCAGATTAGGTGAATCGATGACAAGAGGACATAGGTTTAAGGTGAAGGGGAAAAGATTCACACCATACTGCTCTTTTGGAAACAATACAAACTTTTTACTTCTGATCTTTTTGTTTAAACGATGGGCCTGGTTGGACCAGACTTTCTTCTGTAGTTTATGTTTCTTAAATGGCTCTCTGTCTGTAATGAAGTGTGGGTTAATTCTTTCACTGTTAACCACTGCTTCGCTCCTGTCTTACGTGTGAACGTATTCTCCCAATCACCTGACCGACCAAAGCTGACCCAGCTGTACAAGATCAGGGGGAATTTTAACATAAAATGTCCTTACATTAGAATCACTTTACCCGATTGGCCCATTAAGCACAACATTAATAATTAACACTCTGAGGAATGCCCTTTAGTTGATTTAACTCTGAATTCTCTTTAACTTTATGGCATTTCTTATCAGAGGAGACTGCACCACTGCCCCCTCCCCCGAGCCAATCTTAAGCCCCACTTGTCTGCAACGTTTCTGCGCTACCAGCCGCAGCTGGTTCACCCAACTATTGCTGTTGTTTTCCTCAGCTCACCCAGACGTTATGAGACGTTGTTTGGGAACATCTACTCATACATTGTTGTGTTTCGTTCACCAACGTAGCCTTTCTCATGCACTCATCGCAGGTGCGAGGAGATAAACTTGTTTTCGCAGACCCTGGAATATATGGCTGCTAATTTTGCTAATAACTCCATTTCACATTTTAGCTGAAATTGTCAGTTTAACCCTAACACTACACTGACAGGGACGACCGATTCCTTGGGTCAAGAGGAGACTCAGCAAGACCTTGAGAGGCGTGGCATAGTCAAAGGGCACTGTGATGAAAAGTGGTTTTATTATCCTTCCTTAAGATCCTGTTACCGGGTTTTTCAGTGACAAAAGGACATGGTCAGATGCTGAGAGGAAAGCTCTTCAGCGGGTAGTCCACAGAGCTCAAAGGACTATCGGAACACAGCTACCAGCCTTGGAGGGCATCTACAACACACGATGCTTCAGAAAAGCCACCAGCATCCACAAAGACTCTTCACACCCCTGCAACAGTCTGTTCGAAACTTCTACCATTGCGCAGACGATACAAGGCCTTCTACGCCCGCACCTCCAGACTCAGGAACAGCTTCATCCCCAGGGCCATAGCTGCTATGAACTGGTCCTGCTGAGCCGGATGGTCACATCGCACAGCGAACCGGTACAGATCTACTGCACTTTATTTTGTTTTAAAACTGTTCTAATATGTTTCATTGGGTGGTTTAAATTAATACTGACTAGCTAATTAATTTATTGCATCGTATGGGAGGTGCATTCCCAATCTCGTTGTACCCCTGTACAATGACAATAAAGATATATTGTACTGTATTGTATTGAGGTAAGTCCCTGAAACCAGTGGTTGTTCTGGGAGGCCTGGGGAACATTGCCCTCTGCTGGTTCATTCCCATGAACTCACAGCACAGCCTGTCATTGAATTCCCTGCGATGAGTCCCTCTGTTCCAGGGTGCGCTTCACTGCAGCCGTGGGCTCCGGTTTCTATCGCTCGGACCAGTGGGTGAAATATTGGGATTTGGGGGAAGCTCCACATCCAGGAGTTAACACAGAGCTGGGGTTGACACCAGAGAGATTCGAGAACAAGAACTCTGATTCAAATGGACAAAGTTGCCCATTTCCAATATCAATTCTGATTATTTATTTGGAGGCATGTGAGAGGATGAAACATAAAATATTTCATATAAAATATTTTGATATTAAACTATTTTAAAGATGTTCTGCAATCACCAACCACATTACAGACATTTGGCTGCTCTGACCTCGAGCAATCACAACACATTCATCACCAACGTGATTGGTGCAGTGAGCAAAGGGAACACATTCGCTTGGAGTGGCCTAGGAGCAGTGAACTGTCACAAAACAGAGCGGCAGTGAGGATCCAACAGGCTGAGGCTTGTTCTCCACAAGAGAGAAGATTGAGGGGGGACCAGCCAGGGGCCGATCTCACTGTGAAGGATTTGTAGGGGGATGTCGAGAGGATGTTTCCTCGAGTGTGAAACCAAATTTCCTGGTCATAAATGTAAAATAGCCACCGATAAATCAAATAGAGAAGAGAGAAAATCCTATTTACTTGGACGTTTTGGGCAGGTGGAGCTCAGCAACATAACATCGAGGCAGAGAGCACAAATGTACTTAAGGGAGAGGTAGATGGAGAAAGGAACAGACGGATGTGTTGATGGGGTCGGATGAAGGGAGGGGGAGGCTGCTAAGGAGTAGCAACAGTAGCACGGATACATGGGCCGAGTGGTCTCTTTCTGTGCTCCACGTGCAAGGGAACACTAAGTCAACAACCACTGGGTGTAACGCTACAGATTTGGGAATGTGCACTGGTGTAAAATCCCCAGATTTAGGCATGACATCGGTTGCAGAAGATCCAGCTCCAGAGATTCCAGACTCTGCTCCCGTTGTGTGTGGTCCATGGAATGGGGAGGGCTGGGTTTATCTGACAACACAGACGTGTTGTCCAGCCCACACAGGGAGTTCCAGCCCAGGGAGAGCCCACACACTTCAGTCTGGGACAGTCCAAACCCCCATGAATAGAGCCTCAGCATTACATCTCTGTTTTTGTATTCCAGTACTCTTGATATAAATGCCAGCATTGAATTTGCCTTCCTTACTACCATTTCGACTTGCAAATTAACTTTTTGGGACTCCTGCACCTGCACCTCCAATTTCTGGATTTCTGGATTCTCTCACCAATTAGAAAATAATCTAAGCCTTTATTCTTATTACCAAAATGCATGACACTGCACTTTGCTATACTGAGTTTTATCTGCCACTTCTCTGCCCACACTCCTAACCTGTCCAAGTCCTTCTGCAGAGTCCTTGCTTCCTCTACACTCCTTGCCCCTCCACATATCTTAGCATCATCTGCAACGTCCCGGTGAATCTTCTCTGCTCCCTCTCGTCTTTTCCTACAGTGTGGTGACCATAACCAGTGCGTGGTGCTCCAGCTGTGGCCGAACTGATGTTTTCTACCGTGGACGGTAAAGCTACACGGGGCCTCAGTACCTCGGTTGTGGGGAGTAAATGCCATTTGCTCGCTCTCTCGGTTCCATCACTTTGCTGATGATCAAAGTGTACAGGGAGTAAAGAAGGGGGAGAGAATGCATCCTTGCAAAGCCCCAGTGTTGAGGATTATCGGAGAGGATGATTTGTCCCCTTAACAAAATCATGCTCACTTCGGGCTATTTATGATGTGCTTTCAAGTACCTCAAAGCCTCATCCTTAATAATGGACTGGAAAATCTTACCAACCGGCCTATATTCCTTTCTTTTGCCTGGCTCCACTCTTAAACAATGGAGTTACATTTGTGACTTTCCAGTCCTCTGGAACCATTTTTGACTGGTGATTTTTGAAAAATCACTAATAATGCCTCCAAAATCTCTACAGCGACCACTTTCACAACCTTAGTAATAGAAGCACTCACTTCTGCCCCCTGACTCTTTTGAATTTCTGGTATGTTGTTGGTATCTTCCACTGTGAAGACTAGCGCAAAAGATTTATTCAGTTTATCCATTGTTTTTATGTTTCCTATTGCTATTTCGACAGCGTCATTTCCCAGCAGTTTAATTTCCACTCTTGTCTCTCTTTCATTCTTTATGTATCTTTTAAAAACTTTTGAAATCCTCTTTTTATATTATTGGCTAGCTTCCCTTCACATTTCATCTTTCATCCCCTTATTGATTTTTTTCGTTGCTTTCTGGTGGTTTTTAAAAGCTCCCTAATCCCCTAGTATCCCACTAATCTTTGCCGTATTATATGCCTTGTATTTTGCTTTTATGCTGTCTCTGACTTCCTTTGTCAGCCACAGTTGCCTCATTCTTCCCTTAGTATGGTTCTTTCTCTTTGGGATGAAAAGATCCCATGTCTTCCGAATTACTCCCAGAAACTCCTGCCATTGCTGCACTAACGTCATTCCTGCTAGGGTCACCTTCCAATCAACTTTAGCCAGCTCCACCCTCATGTCTGTGTATCGCCTTCCTCAACAATAATACCAATACATTCAACTTCAGCTTCTGCCTCTCAAACTGCAGGTTGAATTACATCACATTATGATCACTGCCTCCCAGGGCTTCCTTCACCTTAAGCTCCCTAATCAAATCTGGTTCATTCCAAAATACCAAATCCAGAATTGCCTTTCCCTCCTGGGCTCGACCACGAGCGGCTCTAAAAAAAACAATTCATTGGCATTCAACAAATTAATTCTCTTGGGATCCAGTACCAACCTGATTTTCCCAGTCCACCTGCATATTAAAATCCCCATGACCACCGATACATCCCTTTTCCATCTCTTGATTCTTGATAGAATGCAACATGCACCCGGCATTCTGGCTACTATTGAAGGCCTGTATATAACTCCCATCAGGGTCTATTTACCCTTGCATTTCTTAACTCTACCCATAAGAATTCTACATCTTCTGATCCTATGTTGGTTCTTGTGAAGGATTGGGTTTCATTCCTCACCAGCAGAGCCGTCCCACCTCCAGCCCACCTGCCTGTCTTTTTGATAGGATGTCTATCCTATGATGTTCAGCTTCCAGTTCTGATCCTGTTTTCACCACAACTCTGTGATGCCCACAACGTTGTACCGGCCAAATTCTAACAGTGCTGCAGTCTCACGCAGTTTGTTTCCTATACTGCGGGCATTCAAATACAGCGGCTTCAGTTCTGTAGTCACCGGCCTTTTTCTCAATTTAGTCCCCATGTTGCCTGATGCTAGAATCTTATACCTTTCTAAATTTGGTCTCCTATTTCTTATTTTGGAGACTTGTAACCTCCTTATCTTTAACTTCATCCATATTTTCCAATCTATTGAACCCACGCCCACTATTTAGATTGAAACATAATAACATAGAAAATAGGTGCAGGAGCAGGACATTTGGCCCTTCGAGCCAGCACCGCCATTCAATATGATCATGGCTGATCATCCAAATTCAGCACTCCATTCCTACTGTTTTCCCATATCCCTTGATTCAGTTAGTTTAAATCCCTAACTACAGCCCAAGTTGTGGGATTCCCCAGAAACCTGGTCCCAGTAGGGTTCAGCTGCATTTCATTGCATTGTATCAGCCCCTGCATTCCCCAATACTGATGCCAATGACCTACGAATTCAAACCCACTTCTCCAACACCAGTCTTTGATCCAGTCTTTGCTTTTAACTCTCTAATCTTATTGACACTATGCCAATTTGCTCAGATGAGACATCCTGAGCCTGGGCACCAGGCTGGCAACACAGCCGTCAGGACTCTCGATCCTCGTGATAGAGAATTATGTCTGTGCTATCCTCAATTACAACTACGTGTCTCTTCTCCTCCCCCTCTTGAACGGCTCCCTGATCCATGGTGCCATAGTTAGGCTGCTCATCATTGCTGCAGCCCCCACTCAAGGGCTGAGGCTCCTCCAACACTGTCTCTTGAATCCCCATACCTGCCTCACTCACAGTCACATCCTCAACAACCTGATCACGGCCTGAATTGGAAGTTGTTAATCTAATGGGTGTGACTTCCTCAAGAAACAGACGGCATCCAGGTAAATCTCCCCTTCCCTGATGTGTCACAGCGATTAAAGCTCAGATTCCGTCATCAATTCTGAGCTGAGTTCGTCGATCAACCAACACTTGCTGCAGATGTGGTCACCAGGAACCACATTGGGATCCACCAGCACCATGCAGCTGCAGCACATCACGTGATCCTGCATCCTTACTTTACTTATTCCCACTGACTCCTTTATAAAATTTCCCGCTTGATACGAACTCACATGCTAGCTCTGCATTCCCTTCATCAGCCGGTCTCGCCGAGCGTCTTCAGCCAAAGTGCTCGGTTCTGTACTTGGCTTCAACATGGCTTCTCTTCCAACACGACCGCTCCCAACAGCTTGTTTCGCTAAATATTGCCTTCCTTTTACTGGCTGCTGCCTCTCTTCCTCAGCCATTCAAATGCCCGCTTCTTTAAATAACCTGCCTATTCAATCAAAAAACCTGCTCTCTCTTTATTCTCCCGCCAATCTTTCAAAATTAATTTCTCTGCTTTCAAAATGGTTGCTCATGCACTCTGTGGTTTTGGAAGATTAAAAATAAATTCTCAGTATTGTACCAGTGCCTGCTGAACTGGTTTTCTGTATATCAGTGACTTCCTGTTCATCTTGTGCTCATCTGTCAGTCAGTGATTGGTCCGCAGGAGTTTTATGTAGATTGCTGCACCCAATTGCGTTTGATTCCAATGGTTCCAAAAGCCTCCAAGATGCCAGAACTACAGGTATATAAGATGCGGCAGCATTGGAAACCTCATCCACACAGAGAGCTGGGAGAGAGACAGGTGGGAACAGCAGCAGGATATGCCCACCTTCACTCTGAAACTTGACACTAATGATGAATCGTTTTCTTGTGTTTCAGGTTCGAGGAAGGAAACATGATGTTGGTGTGGGTTTTGGTGCTGACCGCACTGCTTGCCAGTGATGTGGCAGGTAAGGTCCATTGATTCCAGGAGCTTTAGAAATATATTGGTGTGAGGAATGAATGCACTGTGTTGGGACTGTGGATCATGGGAATTTGTGGACATTGGGAGTGGTCGGGTTGTGGTAGGAAATGTCTCTTGTCTGGGATACTCATCTCAAAGCTGCTGAGTTGGAAGGTGAGTTGGAGACTCTCCTCCACATCAGGAGACAGAGATTTCTCCACGGTGACGCTTCACAGGAAAACAGAGTTGCAGGAAGAGGGATATGTGACTCTCTGTCAGGAACCCAGGGGATGCAGAGGAGAAGGTTCTGCAGGCACTGGTCCAATGCAACGGGTGCAGTGTACTTGCCCGCTGTGAGGGTGAGGATGGAGGCTTGAGGGAGGATGGCCAGAGTGCTGGCAAAGGTACAGAGGAGAGAGACAGAGAATGATTGTATTTACAGTGGTCAATGGAAATTTAATTCAAATTCTCTGTGACGTGTTTGTGTGTGATCAGTAGCAGATCACAAAGGAAGAAAACTAATTTCATTCATGAAACAAAGCCCTGGGGTTATTGTGGAGCAGAGAGACCCCAGGGTACAATTACACTATTAGTACACAGTTCCCTGAAAGTGGTGATGTAGGTGGACAAGTTGGTGAAGAATGTGTTTGGCACTCTTGCCCACATCAGCTGGGCCTTTGATTAAAAGAGTTAGGATACATGTTACAGTTGTAGAAGATGTTGCTGAGACTGCACCTGGAAATTGTGTGCTGTTCTGATTGCCCAGCTATAGGAGGATGTGAGAGAGGGTCCAGTAAATATTCACAAGGATGATATCAGAACTGGCTGAGAGTTATAAGATAGGTTGGGTCTATTGCCGTTGGACTGAAGTTGGCTTCAGGGTGAGTATTTAGAGGTTTATAAAATCACGTGTGGAGTGTAAAACCAGAGGGCATAGGTTTAGGGTGCAAGTGGAAAGATTGAAAGGGGATAGAGCAAGTGTTTCCAATGAAGATGCCAGAGGAAGCAGTACAGACAGGTAGAATTGAATAGACATTTACACAGGGCCATAGATAGGAATGAATGAGAGGACATGTGCCAAAAACAGACAATCGGTCTCACTCAGGACGACACTTCAGTTGGTTTAAAATTCTGAATCTCTTCAATTTACAGGAGCAAACAATTCATTGGAAGAGGAGACCCGTGTTCTATCCCAAGGACGCTGTGTGAAAGGCTGGTATAAATATCCTAGACTAAACAACTGTTACCGTTTTTTTCCTCGAAGAAGGTCATGGATAAGTGCTGAGGTAAGTCCCTGAAACCAGTGGTTGCTCTGGGAGGTCTGGGGAACATTGCTCTCTGCTGGTTCATTCCCATGAACTCACAGCACAGCCTGTCGTTGAATTGCCTGCGATGAGTCCATGTGTTCCACGGGTGCGCTTCACTGCAGCCGTGGGCTCCGGTTTCTATCGCTCGGACCAGTGGGTGAAATATTGAGATTTGGGGGAAGCTCCACATTCCCCAATACGGTCACGGTGGCGCAGCGGCAGAGTTGCTGCCACACAGTGAATGCAGCGTCGGAGACCCGGGTTCCATCCCGACTACAGGTGCTGTCTGGACGGAGTTTGTACGTTCTCCTCGTGACCAGCGTGGGTTTTCACCTAGATCTTCGGTTTCTTCCCACACTCCAAAGACGTACAAAGGTTAATTGGCTTGGTAAATGTAAAAATTGTCCCTAGTGGATATAGGATAGTGTTAATGTGTGGGGATCGCTGGTTAGCGCCGACCCGGTGGGCCGAAGGGCCTGTTTCCTCGCTGTATCTCTATACTACACTAAACTAAATCCAGGAGTTAACGCAGAGCTGGGGTTCTTGATTAAAGAACGAGAACTCTGTGTCTCGGGGATAAAGTTACCCATTGCCAATGTCTCTTTTGACGATTTATTTGAGGGATCTTGAGACGCACTAATTCTCAACAAATAAACTATTTTGTTTGTTTAAAGGCGTTTTGCAAACGTCAACCACATTCTGGACATCTGGCAACTGTGACCTCGCTCATACACAACAATTTCATTCTGGAAGTGATTCGCGCATCTTGCAAACCGAAGAGACATGTTTGGATTGGCCTAAACAACATTAAGGTACAGTTAATGATGACACGTTAGCTTACAGGTCGTCGCCACACTGGCCAGACCTGCATTTGTTGTCCTTCCCTGGTCATCCACTGCCCTTTTCAGAGGGCAGGTTAAAGTCAACACTTTGATGGATCTCTGGTGTCACATCTTTGTTCAGAGATAGAGTTACACATGACGCCCGGAGCACTCACTGGAAACCCGCTCGGTCACAGGGAGAAGGTGCAAACTCACACGGATAAAACTGGACGTCTCTGTCTTTGTCTGAGCGATCCTACATTATATTTGTGTTCAATTACCATCTTTTACTCATTTTCTGAGTTACCAATATTCCTCTTCTCTGACCTTTACTCTCAGATCCTGTCAGTTTCATCCCAAGGATCCTGTTACTTCCATGAGATTCCCCCACCCTGCCAGTCCATAGTTTAAACTCCCATCCACTGCCCTACTTGTCCCGGCTGCTCGTATTCTGCTCTCACTCCGGCTCAGGTACAGCTCCTCCCTGTATTGTTCATGGCAGCTGACTCAGCATTCCAACACCAATGACCATTCATTTACACCCCCAGGGAGGGTCTTTCACATGGATCGATGGATCATCTTCGAAATACCGACGCTGTGATGCTGATGAAGGAAATAAAAGACGACGTTGTTGGCTCATTCGTCGTAAGTGTAACAGTGACAGAAATGGTGTTTTGTTGGAAGTGAATTTGAGACAGTTTTGAACAGGAGGTGACCTCCACAGACCTGCTGTTACACAGAGGGAGGGAACCAACCCCATGGGTCCTGTGCTCTGCAGAACTGGACTGACTGCCCAGCAGTGAGAGGAGGATGTATGGGATGTAATGCAGGAGTCAGGGGAACAGACACCGAGTGTAACTGTGCAGGAGGAATGTACAAGGGGGCAACACTGGAGTTAGAGGAAGGTACAGTGTGGCATGACACATTCTGGATTTAGTGTTGTCCAATGAACCAGATTTGATAAAGAGAACTCGAGGTAAAGGAGCTGCTTGGAGGTAGTGATCATAATATGATTCGTTTTAATCTTCAATTTGAGGGGGAAGAGGTTAAATCAGAAGTGTCAGTGTTGCAGTTGAACAAAGGGGACTATGAAGGCATGAGAGAGGAGCTGGCCAAGGTAGACTGGAAAGGGATCCTAGCAGGAATGACGGTGGAACAGCAATGGCATGAATTTCTGGGCATAATCCGGAAGATGCAGGATCATTTCATTCCAAAGCGGAAGAAAGATTCTAAGGGGAGTAGGAGGCAACCGTGGCTGACAAGGGAAGTTAGGGATGGAATAAAACTAAAAGAAAAGATATATAACACAGCAAAGAGTAGCAGGAAGCCAGAGGATTAGGAAACATTCAAAGGACAACAGAAGGTAACAAAACAGGCAATACGGGCTGAAAAGATGAATCAGAGGGGAAGCTGGCCAAGAATATAAAAGGACGGTAAAAGCTTCTTTAGGTATGTTAAGAGAAAAAGATTAGCAAAGACAAATGTAGGTCCCTTGAAGGCAGACGAGGGTGAAATTATTATGCATAACAAGGAAATGGCAGAAGAGTTGAACAGGTACTTCGGATCTGTCTTCACTAAGGAAGACACAAACAATCTCCCAGATGTACTAGAGGACAGAGGATCTAGGGGGATAGAGGAAAGAAATTTGCATTAGGCGAGAAATAGTATTGGGTAGACTGATGGGACTGAAGGTTGATAAATCCCCAGGGCCTGATGGTCTGCATCCCAGGGTACTCAGGGAGGTGGCTCTAGAAATAGTGGACGCATTGGTGATCATTTTCCAATGTTCAATAGATTCAGGATCAGTTCCTGTGGATTGGAGGATAGCTAATGTTATCCCACTTTTTAAGAAAGAGAGAGAAAACGAGGAATTACAACCCAGTTAGCCTGACATCAGTGGTGGGGAAGATGCTGGAGTCAATTATTAAAGAGTTTATAACGGTGCATTTGGATAGCAGTAAAAGGATAAGTCCAAGTCAGCATGGATTTATGAAAGGGAAATCATGCTTTACTAATCTTCTGGGATATTTTGAGGTGGTGACAAGTAAAATGGATGAAGGGGAGCCAATGGATGTAGTGTTTCTAGACTTTCAGAAACCATTTGATGAGGTCCCACACGGGAGATTGGTGAGCAAAATTAGAGCACATGGTGTTGGGGGCTGAGTGTTGACATGGATAGGGAATTGGTTGGCAGACAGGAAGCAAAGAGTAGGAGTAAACGGGTCCTTTTCAGAATGGCAGGCAGTGGTGAGTGGTGTGCCGCAAGGCTCAGTGTTGGGGCCGCAACTATTTACCATATGTATTGATTTGGATGAAGGAATTAGAAATAACACTAACAAGT
Source organism: Rhinoraja longicauda (assembly GCF_053455715.1). Taxonomy (NCBI): domain Eukaryota; kingdom Metazoa; phylum Chordata; class Chondrichthyes; order Rajiformes; family Arhynchobatidae; genus Rhinoraja; species Rhinoraja longicauda. The sequence goes on from NW_027601652.1 coordinate 34,140, forward strand.
TTGCAGATGACACAAAGCTGGGTGGCAGTGGGAACTGCAAAGAGGATGTTAGGAGGTTGCAGAGTGACCTGGACAGGTTGAGTGAGTGGGCAGATGCATGGCAGATGCAGTATAATGTAGATAAATGTGAGGTTTTCCACTTTGGCGGCAAAAAAAAAGGAGGCAGATTATTATCTCAATGGTGTCAGGTTAGGTAAGGGGGAAGTGCAGCGAGATCTGGGTGTCCTTGTACCCCCAGGCACTGAAAGTTGGCGTGCAGGTACTGCAGGCCGTGAAGAAAGCTAATGGCATGTTGGCCTTCATAACGAGAGGATTTCAGTATAGGAGTAAAGATGTTCTTCTGCAGTTGTATAGGGCCCTGGTAAGACCACATCTGGAGTATTGGGTACAATTTTAGCCTCCTAATTTGAGGAAGGACATCCTTGCAATTGAGGTAGTGGGCGTAGGTTCATGTGATTGATCCCTGGGATGGCGGGACTGTCATATGAGGAAAGATTGAAAAGACTAGGCTTGTATTCACTGGAGTTTAGAAGGATGAGAGGGGATCTTATAGAGACATATAAAATTATAAAAGGACTGGACAAGCTAGATGCAGGAAAAATGTTCCCAATGTTTGGGGAGTCCAGAACCAGGGGCCACAGTCTTAGAATAAAGGGGAGGCCATTTAAAACTGAGGTGAGAAGGAACTTTTTCACCCAGAGAGTTGTGAATTTGTGGAATTCTCTGCCACAGAGGGCAGTGGAGGCGAAATCACTGGATGAATTTAAGAGAGAGTTAGATAGAGCTCTGGGGCTAGTGGAATCAAGGGATATTGGGAGAAGGCAGGCACGTGTTACTGATTGTGGATGATCAGCCGTGATCACAATGAATGGTGGTGCTGACTCGAAGGGCCAAATGGCCTCCTCCTGCACCTATTTTCTATGTTTCTATAAAGAAAGAACTACTCAGCCATTTGACTGTTCAATAAACATTAGAGAGGCTGTGGAGCAGAGAAGTCATGGAGCTCACTGTTCCATTCGTGCACAGCAGGTGGAGCTCAGGAGCACGTCATCAGGGCAGAGAGCACAGATGTACCTAAGGGAGAGGTAGATGGAGAAAGGAATAGACGGATGTGTTGATGGGGTCGGATGAAGGGAGGGGGGAGGCTGGTGAGGAGCAGCAACAGTAGCATGGATCCATGGGCCGAGTGGTCTGTTTCTGTGCTCTACGTGCATGGGAACACCCTAACTCTAAAAAAACTGGGTGTAACGCTACAGATATGGGAATGTGCACTGGTGTAAAATCCCCAGATTTAGACATGACATCGGTTGCACAAGTTCCAGCTCCAGAGATTCCAGACTCTGCACCCGTTGCGTGAGGTCAATGGAATGGGGAGGGCTGGGTTTATCTGACGGCACAGACGTGTTGTCCAGCCCACACAGAGAGTTCCAGCCCAGGGAGAGCCCACACACTTCAGGCTGGGACAGTCCAAACCCCCGTAAATATTGGGGGCTTCAGGTTTCAGCAACACACACTCTGACTGCACCTGGCACCTCCACAGAAGTGACTCCCTTTATTTACAAGGAAAACTCACCGATCAAGAGTCAGGGAACATTAATGGCTCACAGACTCTGACTCAAATAGATGGTACTTTTAGACCAGGTAGAAAACAGGAAATGCTGGAAACACTCAGCAGGTCAGGCAGCACCTGTGGAGAGAGGCACAGAGATAACATTTAAAATTATGAACCTTCTATTTCTTCTCGAGATATCATTTCCCTCAACACCTGTTTGTTTCATCTGACAGATCGAGTATTTCCAGCATTTAATTATTTATTTAAGACATTCCGCATCTGCAGCAATTTTCTTGTGGACTAACAGGAAAATGCTTTCTCCTTTCCTGCTTCTAGGGAATGGATCTTGGAGGTCGATAAGGTGTGGCCACAGACGTCCTTTTGTTTGTACTTACCGATTGCACTGAGTTTAGAAGACTCCAGAATGGTCCACTCATCCTTTCCAGCAGTGGATCCAGTGCTTTGATTTCTTTGTAGCCACTCTCACTGTCTGTGGTGACTGTACTCACTTAGCTTCTCAGCCAATAATAAAGAGAACTGCATCATGAGCTGTGTGTTTGGTGCTGTGTGAGTCCAGTTTCTCGCAGCCTTCCTGTCCCACTGTTACTTCCTCCCCACCTCTGCACTCAGTGCTGCGCTGAGGAGAAGGCGGCACACACTTGAACTCTTGTCCTTCGGCCGCACCTGGTGTGTCGGGTCCCGGACACCGCACCTGGGAGAGAAATAAAGGCTGTGGAGAGGATACATGGGGAGTTAGTGGAATAGTTGCAGGGAGAGAGCTTTCACAGTCCTGTGGGTGGGCTGCAGAAGATGAACTGGGCCCAGAAATTCCTCAGCACATCTGTATGAAAACCTCTGATGTCTGTTTATAAATCAGCTCAACCTGGTGTCGGGCAAATTCCCCATGATTCTGGCAGTCTTGGCAGGTGTCGGGACAAGATGTGAAGGAAGTCAAGCCTTGCCCAACTCTCCAGTCAATGCCCTGATGCAGAGTGAGAGAGATGGTGGGAGTAACTCAACATTACTTCACTCTCACCCACTTGGTTTATTCACTCCTCTCACTCTTGCTTCCTATTTCATTACATTTTATACCTACGTTAAAAACAAGTGGGTGGCCGGAGAGAAGGTATGATCACTCAAGGATAAAGCAGGAACTTTATGTTTGGAATCAGAGGATGTGCACAAGATATTAAGCGAGTAATTTGCATCTGAATTCACCATGGAGAAGGACATAGTGGGATTAGTGTGATGTGTACAAACATCCTCGGGCAGTTAGAGATCAAGATGGAAGTGGTGCTGGGTCTCTTGAAGACCATTGAGGTGGATAAATCCCCAGGGTCCTGATGAGTTCCATATCAAGTTATTGAGAGTTCATAAGTTCATAAGTGATAGGAGCAGAATTAGGCAATTTGGCCCAAGTCTGCTCCACCTTTCAATTATGGCTGATACATCTTTCCCTCTTTACCCCATTCTCCTGCCTTCTCCCCATAACCTCCGACACCTGTATTAACCAAGAATCTATGAATCGTTGCCTTAAAAAATATCCATTGACAGCATCCACAGCTTTCTGTGGCAAAGAATTCCACAGATTCAACACCCTCTGACTAAATAAATCTCCTTCCTAAAGGATCATCCTTACATTCTGAGGCTATGACTTCTGGTCCGATACTCTCCCATTAGTGGAAATACCCTCTTCACATCCACTCGATCCAGGCCTTTCATTATTCAGTAAGTTTAATTGAGTTCCACCACATCCTTCTAAACTCCAGCAAGTACACGCCCAGTGCCGTCAAACACTCATGTTTTAACCCAGTAATTCCTGGGATCATTCTCGTAAACCTCCTCTGGATCCTCTCCAGTGTCAGCACATCCTTCCTCAGATATGGGGTCCAAAATTGCCAATTTCTCCAAATGTTCTGACCAGTGCCTTATAGAGCCTCACCCAGCCACCGGTTAGTCATTGTGCCCTGGGGGTGCCTCCCGCAGCCGACCCTGAAGCATTCATAGTGATTTGAGCGCATGGGGTGGAGGGTGGAAGACATCGGTTTCGCTTACCGGCTTTTTGTTTCCTTGTGTCAGTTCCCGCCGTCTCTTCACTATCCCCTCCAGCCGTTGGGGGCGAGCACAGCAGGGCTTGGTGGCTTGTCTGTTGGGGAGGGGTTTCCCAGCTCCATGGTGAGTGAGCCTGGTCTGCTGTGGCACCATGGTCTGCTGTGCCTCACCACCTCACCCACTCTGCCCTATGTGGCAAGTTGCAAACTGTGAAGCCAGAGGGAGGAAAGATGCTAATTGAGCAGTGAAAGCAGCAAATTGTGTAGCAAAGTGTGTTGTGAAAGTAGCAAATTGTGTAGTGAAAGTAGTAAATAGGAATTGTGAACCCAAAGGAAGGAAAATAGGGGGGGGGGGAGGGAGATAGAGGTGGGAGTCCAGGTGCTCCACAAACGGGGGGAGGGGAGGGGAAAGGGGGGTTGTGGGGGAGAAGGTGGAGGGGTGTGGTGAGATCAGTTAGAGGTTAACTAAAATTGTTGAATTCAATGTTCATGCCATTGGTTTGTAAACTATCCAAGTGGAACATATGGTGTTGTTCCTCCAATTTGCGTGCAGCCTCACTCTGGCAGTGGAGGTGGCCCAGATGAGAATGGTCAGTATGATAATGGGATGGGGAGTTTAAATAGTTAGTAACTGGGAGATCCAGTAGGCTTTGACGTACCGAGCGCAAGTGTTCAGCGAAACGGTTGCCAAGTCTACGCTTGGTCTCGCTGATGTACATGAGGCCACATCAGGAACAGTGGATGCAATAGAGGAGGTGAATGTGAACCTCTGTCTCAGCTGTATGGACTGCTGAGGTGCCTGGATGGAGGTGAGGGAGGAGGCATAGGGACAGGTGTTACCTCTCTTGCGGTTGCAGGGAATTCATGGGGAGGGGGTGGTGAGGGTGGCAAGGGAGGAGTGAACCAAAGAGTTGCAGAGGGAGCCATCTCTGCAGAAACGATATAGGGGTGAAGATGGGAAGATGTGACTGGTGGAGGGATCATGTTGGAGGTGTCAGAGGAAGGTGTGTTGAATGTGGAGACTGGTAGGGTGAAAGGTGAGGACCAGGGGAACTTTATCCTTGTCCCGTCTGGGGGGAGGGGTGCAAGCGTAGAACAATGGCACGAATGAGAGAATGATAGAATTAGGGAAACCACGTTTACTAAGGGATGTGGACACCTCGGATGACCTAGAATGGAAAGTCTCATCTTGGGAGCAGATATGGTGGTAATATAGATGGATTGGTTAATACATTTGCAGATCACACCAAAATAGGGGGAGTTGCAGCCATGGACAGAGCAGGATTTGGGCATGGAAATGGCAGGTGGCATTTAATCTGGGCAAGTGTCATGTGTTGCACATTTGGAGGTTGAACATAAGGGGAAAGCATCCAGTTAATGAATGACAAGACCCTAAACAACCTTGATGAAGAGAGGAATTGGGTTCCACATCTCCCTGAACGTGGGTGGTCGTTGGTCGGCACGTTTCTCGGTGGGGCCGAAGTGTTTGTTTCCATGCCGTATCTCCGAACAAAACTAATCAGTCCCGATCCTAAACATCGCATATCCATGTTTTCCAATTGCTGCCTGACCTGCTGAGTTCCTCCAGCACGTTTTGCTCAAGGTTCCAGCATCTGCAGTTCCTCGTGTCTATCTTATGCGCATTGATAGATGTCACTTTGCCAATGAGAAGGCAAGAATACTTTAGTTGTCTCCAGTAATTATGTACCTGTTAATTTGTGGAGGGATTCCCATGACGTTTAGTGGTGTGGGTGATGGGTCAAAAGTACCAAGTGGTATTTAGGGACAGGTTGTTATCAAAGCCTTCCATCACAGTGAGGAGGTGACTGGAGGAGACTCACTGTGATGGATGTTTCTTTTTTGTTTTGTGTTGGTTTTGTGATTGTGTGCGTTATTGCTTTATTTTTATTGCTTCTTATTGTTGGACTGTGCATATGGTTGAAGGTTGCTTCTCCGACTTAAAGGCTATGACTACTGGTGTGCCTCAAGGTGTGGTGCTGGCCCATTGCTGTTTGTCCTCTATATCAATGATTTGGATGAGAACATACATGGCAAGATTAGCAAGTTTGCAGATGATACAGAAGTGGGTGGTAATGCAGATAGTGAAGATGTATGTCAAAAATTGCAGCAGGGTCTTGATTGGTTGGCCAGGTGGTCTGAGGAATGGTTGATGGAATTTAATACAGATAAATGTGAGGTGTTGCATTTTGGGAAGTCTAACATGAGCAGAATCTACACAATCTGGTAGGGCTCTGGAGAGTGTGGTCGAGCAGAGGGATCTAGCAGTGCAGGTACATAGTTCCTTGATGGTGACGTCACAGGTAGAGAGGGTGGTCATGGAGGCTATTGGTGCGTTGGCCTTCATCGGTCAGAGTACTGAGTATAGATGATGGAAGGTCTTGTTGCAGTTATATAAGACATTGTGGAAATTTTTAAGGCCGAGATAGACACATTCTTGATTAGAACGGGTGTCAAGGGTTATTGGGAGAAGGCAGGAAAATGGGATTACAAGGCAGAGATCAGCCATGATTGAATGGCAGAATAGACTCGATGAGCTGAATGGCCTAATTCTACTCCTATAACTTGTGAACTTGTGAACATTGGTGAGGCCACATTTAGAGTATTACTAGACCAAGTGGACCCGTTGGGCCCAAACCTCTCCTGCATTGGTGCAGCACCCTCTCTTCCACCCCTCACCCCTCCAGATGTCCAGAGTCTCTTGCCCAGAGTAGGGGAATCGAGAACCAGAGAACATAGGTTTTAGGTAAATAGGAAAAGATTTTTTAGGAATCTGAGGGGTAATTTTTTTGCATAAATGTGGTGGGTGTATGGAACGAGCTGCCAGTGGAGGTAGTTAAGACAGGGACAGTCATAATGTTTAACAAAAATTAGATACGTACACGGATAGGACATGTTTAGATGGATATGGGCCAAAAGCAGGCAGGTGGGAGTAGTGTAGATGGGACATGTTGGTCGGTGTGGGCACGTTGGGCTGAAGGGCCCGTTTCAACGCTATAAAACTCTATGACCCTATGTGACATTGAAACCACGGAGAATCCAGCTGAAAGGATGCGGGGCACAGCCATTGCGGTAGAAGGCACCAATGAGACTGAGGAAGAATGGTGCTACTTTCTTAGAATGGCCCAGACAGGGAGTGCAGATTCCCAGTGGCTTCATTTGTTGACTACATTAATTACCTGGAGGAGGGAAGGAAATGTACTGTAAGAGCTAATGATACAAAGTAGGTAAAACATAAAGCGCTGGGATAGTATTGGCAATTTTCCAATCAACTGGGACCACTCCTGACTCTAATGATTCCTGAAACATCACTACCTATGCCTCCATAACCTCTAAATCCACCTCTTCCAGAGCCCAAGGATGTAGTCCATTCGGCCCAGGTGACTTATCCACCTTCACGCCTTTCAGCTTCCTAAGCACCTTCTCCCTGGTTTCTTATACTACTGGGTTAGTATTCAAATACACCTTTAATTCGGTATTTACCTCCCTTCTCACACCGGTCCCGATTTTAACCAACCTTACTCTCTTACCCCTTCTTAAACTTTCCATCCCATTAATTTGGGAGACTTTCGTAACATTTCCTGCACTCTTTCCGTTTAACGCCAGGCTTACACTTCCAATTTGCTGACCCCACGCGTCACTGTTTAGTTTCAAGCTCTATCCACAGCCCTAGTCACACGGTTTGCCAGGAGGCTGGTCCCAGTCGGGTTCAAGTGGAGTCCGTCCCGTCCGTACAGTTCCCTCCTTCCCCAATACTGGTGCCAATGTCCCACAAATTCAAACCCACTTCTTTCACACCAGTCTTTGGGCCACGTTTTCAACTCAAGATTTCAATTGTCCAAAAGACCACTTGGTCTGCCTTTAGAATTTGAAGTGATTGGGGAACAAGAGAAAATCCAGAGAAAGAAATGGTCATTTGACCCATCAGTCCCACCACAAAGTGAAAATAGGAGCGAGTGAAGTGGTCTGTGTAAATAATCAGTTATTTATGAAATATTTGCCCGGATATTACATCTTAATTGGCCCCATTGATAATATAAATTGGACTCATATCATAAACAGATACTGGGACAATAAAGCGTTGAAATACAGTGCCACATTCTCCAGTCACACTTGGAGCTCACAAGACATTTCTATGGCTTCCTGTTCATCTTGTGCTAATCTGTCGGTCAGTGATTGGTCAGCAGGAGTTTTATGTAGATTGCTGCAGCCAATTGCATTTGATTCCAATGGTTCCAAAAGCCTCCAAGATGCCAGAACTACAGGTATATAAGATGCAGCAGCATTGGAAACCTCATCCACACAGAGAGCTGGGAGAGAGACAGGTGGGAACGGCAGGAGGACCACAGTCTAGGGTCCTTCCGCTGCTGGACATGGGGGGCAGGGTGTGGTGGAGAGAGACGCCCCTCCAAATAAGGGATATGTATGTAAATGTATGTAAATGTCTAAGTAAATGCCTGTATTGAATATGTAACCTCCGGAAATGTCGGATGGGTTTGTTTAAAAAATGATGTTTTGTAAAGGATATTTATTACTTGAATAAAGTATTTTTTGATATAAAAAAAAGCAGGATATGCCCACCTTCACTCTGAAACTTGACACTAATGATGAATCGTTTTCTTGGGTTTCAGTTTCGAGGAAGAAAACTTGATGCTGGTGTGGATTTTGGTGCTGACCGCACTGCTTGCCAGTGATGTGACAGGTAAGGTCCATTGATTCCAGGAGCTTTAGAAATAGATTGGTGTGAGGAATGAATGCACTGTGTTGGGACTGTGGATCATGGGAATTTGTAGACATTGGGACTGGTCGGGATGTGGTAGGAAATGGCTCTTGTCTGGGATACTCATCTCACAGCTGCTGAGTTGGAAGGTGAATTGGAGACTCTCCTCCACATCAGGAGACAAAGATTTCTCCACGGTGACGCTTCACAGGAAAACAGTGTTGCAGGAAGAGGGATATGTGACTCTCTGTCAGGAACCCAGGGGATGCAGAGGAGAAGGTTCTGCAGGCACTGGTCCAATGCAACGGGTGCCGTGTACTTGCCCGCTGTGAGGGTGAGGATGGAGGCTTGAGGGAGGATGGCCAGAGTGCTGGCAATGGTGCAGAGGGAGTGAGTCCTGGGGGTGGGGAGTGAAAGAGGATGGAGTTACGAGTGATTTGATAATCAACTGTTTCCTGTTGTTTGTCTGCAACTCCATGTTAATCTGCAGATTAACTTTCAGTCTTGCACGTGCAAGGACATCCATGTCCCTTTGATCCTAAATGTTGCCGACCACTTTCCATTTAAAAAATATTCTCCTTTTCTCATTTTTATTACAAAGTTGATGATTTCATATTTTTGCCTCTTTATTCCATCTGCACATTCATTCAGTCTCATTCCCCGTGAGGTCTCTTTGCATCTTCCTCACAACTCCCTCTGCCACCAGCTTTGTGTCAGCAGCTGTCTTGATGCACGTCTCCCAGTACCTTCATCCAAATCACTGATGCTGTTTGTAAACTGATGGGTTTGTCCCTGTGACACACTCCAGGGTATCGGTATCTTCATGGTCACCACTCCCCACACCTTGGGTTGCAGGTCATCAGTCCCTGGGGATTTATTACCATTCAGCAGCTTTATTTCTCCAATAGTTGTGTTCAGCTGATGATCATTTCTTTCACCTTCTCCTTCCATCTGCGTCTATTGGCCCCTCTGTTTACTTGACTTTTCCTTTCTTTCCAGGAAGACAGACAAACAAAGTTGTTTAATTTCACTGTCGTTTGCTTATTCCTTAACATAATTTCTCTCTCTCACTCTGCAAGGGGTGTGCAGACATATTTTCCCATTTTCCTCTGTGCAGAAATATTCAGTCAGTTTTTAATTTTCACACAGTATTACTCTCCAACTCTACTTTTCCTCACTAAAACCTTGGTTCAACCTCGGAAAAATATTCATCTTAATACAGTTCACTCTCCCTAGCAATGTATTTGGAAGATTCATCCATTTCTTCAAGTCCTCATCTATTTTTTTAATTAGTGGTTTATAATTTAATTTATACAGATTATTTAACTTATTATCTACTTTAACCCCTAGGTACTTCATGCCTTCTTTTTGCCATTTAAACTGACTTTCTCTTTTACATTGATCATAATTACCTTAAAAAAGAGGCATTATTTCAAGTTTTATCTTTATTAATTTTGTATCCTGATACTTTCCCATATTCTTCCAGTCTGAAATATAATTTTCTTAAGGATTCCAATGGTCTAGTAAGACAAATTAAAACATCATCTGCAAATAAAGTAATTTTGTGATTTTCCTGATTAACTTTAAATCCTTCAATGTCTAAATCTGATCTTATTAGCTCTGCCAGAGGTTCAATGGCCAATACAAATAAAGCTGGTGACAAGGGACATCCCTGTCTACTAGATCTTTCCAAATTAAATGATTGAGAAGATTGGCCATTTGTCACCACTTTGGCTTTAGGTTGTTTATAAAGAGCTTTTACCCAGTTAATGAAACCATTTCCCAATCTGTACTTCTCTAATACTTTAAATAAAAAATCCCATTCTCACCTGTCAAACGCCTTTTCAGCATCTAAAGCAACTGCTACGCTCAATTCCTTTCTTTTCTGTGCTAAATGTAAAATATTTATAAATCTTAGTACATTATCAGATATTTTCCTTTTTTTGACAAATCCAGTTTGGTCCTCTTTAACCAGCTTCGGTAAATATTCTGCCAATCTCCTTGCCAAAAGCTTAGCAACTATTTTATAATCTGCATTCAACAATGATATTGGTCTATAAGAAGATGCATTTAAAGGGTCTTTCCCTTTTTTTTGAATTACGGTTATAATTGCCATTGAGAAGGATTCTGGTAATGTAGAAGTTTTTTCCGCTTGATGTATCACTTCCATAAATACTGGTAACAACAAATCTTTAATTTTTTTATAGAACTCAGGCGGGAAACCATCTTCCCCTGGAGATTTATTACTTGGTAAAGAATATAATACTTCCTCCACTTCTCTCAAAGTAAAGGAGGCATTTAGTCCCATCTGCTCCTCGTTAGAGATTGTTGGTAATTGTATCTTGGATAAAAAATTATTTATCTTAATTTCATCCTTTTCAGATTCAGAATGGTACCGAATTAGTGTAGAATTGCTTAAATACCTCATTGATTTCTCTAGGTTTATAAGTAATAATATTTTGATCTGTTCTAATTGAATTTATTGTTCTTAATATTTGTTCTTCTTTCAGTTGCCATGCTAATACCTTGTGCGCTCTTTCTCCTAATTCATAATATCTTTGGTTAGTTCGTAATATTAGTTTTTCTGTTCTGTAAGTATGTAAAGTATTGTATTGAAATTTTTTATTTGCAAGTTGTATTTTTTTCGTATCTGAAGAAGCTTTCTGTAAGTCTTTTTCTAATACGGTGATTTCTTTTTCTAATCTTTCAGATTCCTTCCTATAATCTTTCTTTATCTTAGATGAGTAGCTTATAATTTGGCCTCTCAAATAAGCCTTCATTGCATCCCATACAATAAATTTATCATCAACTGAATTTAAATTTGTTTCCAAAAATAATCCAATTTGTCCTCGAATAAAATCACAAAAGTCTTGCCTTTTCAATAGTAAAGAGTTGAGTCTCCATCTATACACTGACTGTTCTTTATCTGGCATCGTAATTTTCATTAGTAATGGTGAGTGATCCGATAGCAATCTAGCCTTGTAATCTATTTGTATTATTCTACCCCTTAATTGAGCTGAAATCAAAAATAGATCTATTCTTGAATATGTATCATGTCTATTGGAATAAAAGGAGTAGTCTCTTTCCCTGGGATGGCTTTTCCTCCAAACATCTATTAAATTTTAAATTTCCATTAAATTCAAGGTTGTCTTCGCTGCTCTTGTCCTTGTCGTTGTCAATAGACAATAGACAATAGACAATAGGTGCAGGAGTAGGCCATTCAGCCCTTCGAGCCAGCACCGCCATTCAATGCGATCATGGCTGATCACTATCAATCAGTACCCCGTTCCTGCCTTCTCCCCATACCCCCTCACTCCGCTATCCTTAAGAGCTCTATCCAGCTCTCTCTTGAAAGCATCCAACGAACTGGCCTCCACTGCCTTCTGAGGCAGAGAATTCCACACCTTCACCACCCTCTGACTGAAAAAGTTCTTCCTCATCTCCGTTCTAAATGGCCTACCCCTTATTCTCAAACTGTGGCCCCTTGTTCTGGACTCCCCCAACATTGGGAACATGTTATCTGCCTCTAATGTGTCCAATCCCCTAATTATCTTATATGTTTCAATAAGATCCCCCCTCATCCTTCTAAATTCCAGTGTATACAAGCCCAATCGCTCCAGCCTTTCAACATACGACAGTCCCGCCATTCCGGGAATTAATCTAGTGAACCTACGCTGCACGCCCTCCATAGCAAGAATATCCTTCCTCAAATTTGGAGACCAAAACTGCACACAGTACTCCAGGTGCGGTCTCACCAGGGCCCGGTACAACTGTAGAAGGACCTCTTTGCTCCTATACTCAACTCCTCTTGTTACGAAGGCCAACATTCCATTGGCTTTCTTCACTGCCTGCTGAACCTGCATGCTTCCTTTCATTGACTGATGCACTAGGACACCCAGATCTCGTTGAACTCCCCCTCCTCCTAACTTGACACCATTCAGATAATAATCTGCCTTTCTATTCTTACTTCCAAAGTGAATAACCTCACACTTATCTACATTAAACTGCATCTGCCATGTATCCGCCCACTCACACAACCTGTCCAGGTCACCCTGCAGCCTTATTGCATCTTCCTCACAATTCACACTACCCCCCAACTTAGTATCATCTGCAAATTTGCTAATGGTACTTTTAATCCCTTCGTCCTTGTTGATCTATCCATTACTGGATCTAAACAAAAATTGAAATCTCCCCCTATCAATATATTATCATGTGCTTCCGCCAGATTTAAAAAGGTACCCTGCACAACCTTCTCATCATCTAAATTTTTGTGCATATATATTCATTAAGGTCCACAATTCTGAGAAAATTTGACAATGTACCATTACAAATCTACCTACTGGGTCACTTACAATATTTTGTATCTTAATTGGTAGCGTTTTCTTAAATAGGATAGCAACCCCTCTTGCTTTTGAGTTAAAAGAAGATGCGACCATACTTCCTACCCAATCTCTCTTTAACTTTTGATGTTCTTTTTCCGTTAGATGTGTTTCTTGCAAGAAAGCTATATCTACTTCCAATTTTTTCATCTGTGTTAAAATTCTCTTCCTTTTTATCGGTCCATTTAACCCATTCACATTATAGCTTAAAAAATTTAATTTGTTATCCATTCATTCCTTTTTTTTTTTTTTTCCTTCTTCCTTACCTTGATACCTCTTCCAGTATTTACATTGTGCCGTATTTCAGTGTGCTCCCCTCCATAGTCCAGGTATAAAAACAGAAAAGGAAAAAGAGAGATAGAGAAATAAACCCTCCCTCTAATGTTGTTAATAAATAGATTAGCAACATTACCCCCCTCTATTATACGAGGTGTGGTCCGCACCACACTTGTGCCCATGATTATGGTGGAGCATCCACATTCTCCAACCCCCCCCCCCCCCCCGATGTATCAAGTACTTCTAAAAATTAACAATCCTTAATACAATTAATCCCCTCTATAGTATACAGATCTTATTAATAATCATTCATTCATGAGTCTTCTTAAGCATTTCTCGATGGCAATTCTTCCGCATACTCTTCTGCTTTGACAAAGTCTTTAAAAAAATTATTTTCTCCAGTGTTGATCATAATCTTCAAAGTAGCCGGATACAGTAAAATAAACCTATGGCCCTTCTTCCATAGAATATTTTTTGCCTTATTAAATTCTTTTTTTCTGCTCAACAAGACATTACTGATATCTGGGTAAAAGATTATTTTAGTACCTTCATGTTCTATTGGTTTTCCCTCTCTTATATTATTCCCGACTGTTTTGAAAACTAATTCTCGATCTTGGTATCTTAAAAATGTAATCAACACAGATCTTGGCTTTTGATTAGCCGAGGGTTTCGGTCTTAGAGCCCTATGTGCTCTTTCTATTTCCATCCGACCTTGTTTGTCTATTCCCAGAGTAGTCACTATCCAATCTTGAAAAAAGTTAATTGGGTCTTCCCCCTCCACTCCCTCTGGCAAACCAACAATTTTAACATTATTTCTCCTGCTATAGTTTTCCAAGGCATCCAACTTCTCCGACGTCTTTTTACTTTCAATTGCTGCAGCAGTAATACTGTCTTCATTTTTTTCCACTCTAGATTTTAACATTTCATTTTCCATTTGTATATTATCCACTTTATTTGTCACTGTTTGAAAATTCTCCTCCATTTTTTCAAAGTCTTATGCAATTTCTTGTTATCTCTCCTCATTAATTTGTTATCTCCTTCAATTTTTTTAAGCCTGTTAATAATTTCTTGAAACATCGTTTTCATATTAGTCTCTGTATCTTCTTGATTTTCTTCTTCCTCATTTCCACTTCCACTGCTAGTGGGGTCTCCCGTTACCTCATCATCACTCGTGTCCGAAAGTCCAGACTCGACTTCAGCAGCCTCTCGGCAAACAGTGGGCCTTTTTGGTAACTCACGGTGACCCCCTCGTATTTTGCCTCAAGTCAAAGAGCGCTTGCTGGGAGTAGCCGACTCCAGCTTCGTACCGGAGCCCTCCCCAGACTCACCGTCTGCCGAGGGGTCACCAAATCCAGTCCCCTGCTCCATCAGAGCTGTGAGCCTACCTTCGATTTTTTTTCTTGATTCCTTTGTTGGATTTCCTTGCTTCTGTGGCCGTTGTACTCCTCTTTTTTCTTTCTTGGAAGGCATCCGTACGTTCTGTATACTTTCTGTATACTTTCTGATTTCATTTAAAGTACTTGATTTCCTTTAGTTCATCTTTTTTTTAGCAGTTTAGGGCTTTGTTTTCAGGAGAGCTGAAAAGTTATGTCTACTCAGCCAAGCATTGGACACGCCCCCCCTATATAATCATGGTTATGCTGTGTTTCCATTTTATGAACTAAGTTCATTTCACTCCTCTGACTTTATCCCATCATTTACTGTCCTGGCCACCCCTCTTTTTTTCATTTTGCCGATCCCCATGCCAGTTTAAAGGTCGCATTTAATTCCAAATTCATCACTTTGCAACCACATGAAAACCATTGACGTGTTTGTGATGCAAATGTGTCCGAGGAAGGTGGACTGAGGGAGGGGATCAGGGGGAGGGGAGATGAGGAAAGAAGTGTGCACATGATGTTATGTCAGTGCACACACCGAGTGTATCAGTAGGTGGTCAAAGTGATTTTAATTCCATGTGGTGCGTATGTGTGTGTGCATGTGGCATGTGACCAGTGGGAGGGTCATGAGGGTAAAAATCTAATTTTACTCAAGTGACAGAATTCTCGCGTTGTTGTGGAACAGAGAAACGTTAATACACAACAACACAGCTCTGTGAGAGTCGTGCTACAGGTGGTGAAGGTGTTTGGCACGCTTGCCCTCATCGAAGATTAAAGGAGTTGTCATCCATGTTACAGCTGTACATGATGTTGGTGAGACCCCACTAGGAAATTGTGCTACCAGATCTGGTGGGCTTGAGTTATAAAGTGGGGGTGGTTAAAAATTAATAAGGTGCAGCAATCGAACATAGATATCACAGTGTAGGGGAGAAAAAACTGGAGGGCATGTTATTCCCCATGAGGGTGGCAGAGGAAGTAGTACAGGCAGGTACATTTACAATGTTTTAGAGACATTTCGACAGATTTATGTATAGGAAAGGATGAGAGGATAGGGGCCAAATGCAGACAAATGGGACTCGCTGACAAAGCCCCATTGGTCGGTGAGTTGGTTGAAATCTGAATTCTCTTTAACTGACAGAAACAACCGATACTTTGGGACTGCAGGAGACTCAGCAAGACCTTGAAATGCGCCACATAGTGAAAGGGCAGTGTGATGAAAACTGGTTTTATTTTCCTGCCTTAAGATCCTGTTACCGTTTTTTTCTGTGACAAAAGGACCTGGTCAGAAGCTGAGGTAAGTCCCTGAAACCAGTGGTTGTTCTGGGAGGCCTGGGTAACATTGCCCTCTGCTGGTTCATTCCCATGAACTCACAGCACAGCCTGTCGTTGAATTGCCTGCGATGAGCCCCTGTGTTCCAGGGCGCGCTTCGCTGCAGCCGTGGGCTCCGGTTTCCATCGCTCGGACCAGTGGGTGAAATATTGGGATTTGGGGGAAGCTCCACATCCAGGGAATAAAGTTCCCCAATTTTCAACGTCACTTCGAATGATTTATTTGGAGGTTTGTGAGAGGATGGAACACACTGATTCATTACAACAGATAAACTATATTGTTTGTTTACAAGCGTTCTACAATCACCAACCACATTACGGGCATCTGGCTACTATGGCCTCGAGCGAACACAACACATTCATCGCCAAAGTGATTGGTGCAGTGAGGAATGATAGTCCTGAAGCTTGGATTGGCCTAAACGACAGATGCCAGGTACAGTTAATGATGACACGTCAGCATTATAAAGGGGTCAATACTGTATCAATGTATCAATATAAAATATGCACTGACAAAACAGGAGAAAATGGCAGCAGGAGTAGGCCACTCGGCCCCTCAAGCCTGCCCCGCCCTTCAATACGATCATGCCTGACCAGTGCCGGCCTCAACATTTCCCTTCATTCTGCCCGATCCTCTCCGCAGTCGGGTTCCAGTTAATCCGTCTCCTGAAACTGAATTAGTTTTGGTCCCAAAATGTGGAAAGGACACGGGGCGAGGCTGGTGTGCAGAGCGATGTCACAGAGCAGCTGAGAAGGAATCTGACAATGAGAATTTACAGATTTGGGGAAATTAAATTGAAATAACTCACATGAGTTCTCTAAAGCCCAATTCACTGGATGTTTTCAAAAGAGAGTTAGCTCTTGGGGCTAAAGGCATCAAGGGATATGGGGAAAAAGCAGGAATGGGGTATTGATTTTAGATGATCAGCCATATGTTCCTAAAGCTGAAGAAAAGACAGTATAAGGGAAATCCATACAATTATATTATCAGGAACCTTTGTAATAAAAGCTTAATGGCTCAGGTACAGCTCCTCCCTGCACTGTTACTCAGCATTCCAATGGGAATGACCGTTGTTTTATACACAGGAAGGGACTTTCACATGGATCGAAGGATCTTCACCGAGTTACCGGCACTGGCTCTCAGGTGAACCTAATCATTCAGGCGACGAAGATTGTGTGGAAAGAAACTTTCGTGGTAAGTGTAACAATAACAGAAATGTTGTTGTGTTGGAAGTTGATTCCAGACACAGTATTGAACAGGAAGTGACCTCAACAGACCTGCTGTTACACAGAGGGAGGGAACCAACCCCGTGGGTCCTGTGCTCTGCAGAACTGGACTGACTGCCCAGCAGTGAGAGGAGGATGTATGGGATGTAATGCAGGAGTCAGGGGAACAGACACCGAGTGTAACTGTGCAGGAGGAATGTACAAGGGGGCAACACTGGAGTTAGAGGAAGGTACAGTGTGACACGGCACATAAAGAAAGAACTGAACACAGACAGGAAGTGAAAGGAATGTCCTGAGATTCATTTTTAAATGAATTAAACACAGAAACAATATGCTCAACCTCTGTGTATCCTGGTTAGAGTGGACATGCTGTCGTGTGAACCGTTCCATGTCACTGTTTGACAACAAACTGAGAGGCAGTGGAGCAGTGAACTGTCACAAAACAGAGCGGCAGTGAGGATCCAACAGGCTGAGGCTTGTTCTCCACAAGAGAGAAGATTGAGGGGGGACCAGCCAGGGGCCGATCTCACTGTGAAGGATTTGTAGGGGGATGTCGAGAGGATGTTTCCTCGAGTGTGAAACCAGATTTCCTGGTCATAAATGTAAAATAGCCACCGTTAAATCAATAGACAATAGGTGCAGGAGATGGCCATTCGGCCCTTCGAGCCAGCACCGCCATTCAATGTGATCATGGCTGATCATTCTCAATCAGTACCCCGTTCCTGCCTTCTCCCCATACACCCTGACTCCGCTATCCTTAAGAGCTCTATCTAGCTCTCTCTTGAAAGCATTCAGAGAAATTGCCTCCACTGCCTTCTGAGGCAGAGAATTCCACAGATTCACAACTCTCTGACTGAAAAAGGTTTTCCTCATCTCCGTTCTAAATGGCCTACCCCTTATTCTTAAACTGTTTTAAAATCAAAGAGAGAAGAGAGAAAATCATCTTGACGTGGGCGTTGCGGGCAGGTGGAGCTCAGGAGCACGTAATCGAGGCAGAGAGCACAGATGTACTTAAGGGAGAGGTAGATGGAGAAAGGAACAGACGGATGTGTTGATGGGGTCAGATGAAGGGAGGGGGGAGGCTGGTGAGGAGCAGCAACAGTTGCACGGATCCATGGGCCGAGTGGTCTGTTTCTGATCCAGCTCCACAGATTCCAGATCTGATTCAAATAATGAAACATTTTGACCAAACGGAAAACAGAAAATGATGGAAACACACAGCAGGTCAGGCAGCATCTGCGGAGAGAGGAACCGTGTTAAGATTCCCCTCAATTACCTTTCTATTTCCTCTCCACAAATGCTGCCTGACCTATTGGGTATTTCCAGACTTTATTTCACATTTCCAGGACCTGCAGGATTTTGCTTGTGGACTAACAGGAAAATGCTTTTCTCTTTTCATGTTTCTAGGAAAGGGAGTCTGGAATGATTTGTCCTGTGAGACAAAACTTGATTTTGTTTGTTCCTAAAAAGTGGATTGTGCTTAGAAGACTCCAGAATGGTCCACTCATCCTTTCCAGCAGTGGATCCAGTGCTTTGATTTCTTTATAGCCGCTCTCACTGTCTGTGGTGACTGTACTCACTTAGCTTCTCAGCCAATAATAAAGAGAACTGCATCATGAGCTGTGTGTTTGGTGCTGTGTGAGTCCAGTTTCTCGCAGCCTTCCTGTCCCACTGTTGCTTCCTCCCCACCTCTGCACTCAGTGCTGCGCTGAGGAGAAGGCGAGACACACTTTGCAAAATGAACTCTTGTCCTTCGGCCGCACCTGATGTGTTGGGTCCCGGACACCGCACCTGGGAGAGAAATAAAGGCTGTGGAGAGGATACATGGGGAGTTAGTGGAATAGTTGCAGGGAGAGAGCTTTCACAGTCCTGTGGGTGGGCTGCAGAAGATGAACTGGGCCCAGAAATTCCTCAGCACATCTGTATGAAAACCTCTGTTTATAAATCAGCTCAACCGGGTGTCGGGCAATTTGCCCAGATAATAATCTGCCTTCTCGTACTTGTCATCAAAGTGGATAACCTCACATTTATACACATTATACTGCATCTGCCATGCATCTGCCCACTCTCCTAACTTATCCAAGTCAACCTACAGTCTCATAGCATCCTCCTCACACTGCCACCAGCTTTGTGTCATCCGCAATCTTGGAGATTTTACATTTAATTCCTTTGTATAAATCATCAATATATTTATTGTAAATAGCTGCGGTCCCAGAACTGAGCCTTGCACCCTACTAGTATTGCTTTCCATTCTGAAAAGGACAATTAATTCCTACTTTTTTCTTCCTGTCTGTCAACCAGTTCTCTATCCATGTCAATGCCCTATCCCCAATACCATGTGCTCTAATTTTGCACACTAATCTCTAGTGTGGGACCTTGTCAAAGGGTTTTTGAAAGTCCAGATACACCACATCCACTGGCTCTCTGTTGTCCATTCTAGTTGTTGCATTCTCAAAAAATTCCAGAAGATGAGTCAAGCATGATTTCTCCGTCATAAATCCATGCTGACTTTGACCGATCCTTTCACTGCTTCCAAATGCGCTGATATTACATTTTTAATACTCGAATCAAGCATCTTCCGCACTACCAATGTCAGGTTAACTGGTTTATAATTCAATTTTCTCTTTCCCTCCTTTCTTTAAAAGTGGAGTTACATTGGCTAACCTCCAGTACACAGGAACCGATCCAGAGTCTATAGGACATTGCAAAATGATCACCAATGCATCCACGATTTCTAGGGCCACCTACTTGAGTACTATGGGGTGCAGAACATCAGGCCCTAGGGATTTATCTGCCTTCAGTCCCACCAGTTTACCTAGCACCATTTCCTGACTAATGTGGATTTTCTTCAGTTCCTCCCCCCCACTAGGTCCCCTAGTATTTCTGGGAGATTGTTTGTGTCTTCCTTAGTGAGGCCAGAGTCAAAGTACTCGTTTGGTACTTGTGTAAAAAGCAATGTGCTGCATCAGTCAATCCAACCAACAACAACCTGTCCAAGGCTGACCACCTCCCACAATTACTTCCCTCTTACCAACGGCAGCTTCTCAATCTGGCCTCACCAATGGCTGCATCAGCCACGAATCAGGGAGTGAGAGAAAGCCAACGACAAGAGGAGTGGTGAGGGGGTGGAAGCTGCAATGGAAGCATTCACGGGAGAGGGAGCATTCACGGGAGAGGAAGCATTCGCGGGAGTGGAGCTCTGGTCGGGCTGCTGTGAATGTGGACAGAGACTGGAGAAGAGGTCAGGAGGTGAGAAAGATCAACACACGTTGATGTCTTGTTCAGAACGCTGCTAACATGCGTCTCCTTCAGGTGCTCTCTCACCCGACCAGTACACAGAGCACAGGTGAAGTGTGAGAGACTCACCTCCTCTGTCTGGGAGCTGGAACATTTCAGAGCAGCCCCCAGTGCATCAACTGTGGTTCTACATAGTGCTGGGGGAGTGTCAGGGCAGGGGGATTACTCTTGGATTGTTCTCAAGGGCTGGCACGGGCACAGAGGGGTGAATGACCTCCTCCTGCACTCCCCGCTTCTATGGTTGAACAGCATGTCCAGGAAAGGCCCAGTGTGGGGAGATACACACTCACCCTACTTGATGCTCAACACGTGAGAGCCACAACTCCTGGTGTATCCCTCACTGCACCAGAGGACATGTTCCAGCTGAACCACTCCCGGCATTTTGTGGATAATGAGTGTATCAGTGTCCTCCAGGACTGAGACTGACCTGTCCAGGAGAAAACTTCTAGGCAGGTGAACAGTGAAGAACCATTAATCCCACAGAATGGGGCTGATATCTTTGGCAGATCCATAGTGGATGCTGTTTAATCCACTGAGTCTGCCAGTCTCCAGATACTCACAGATAAGCTGCTCTTCATCCACACAATCAATTGCCAACATCTTGAACCTGATCCTCCCATTGCAATAAAACCCTCCCCAACTTACCCCCCTGATCATCCCACTCAAGTGTCCAACCTGTACATCTCAATGGTCATCTCTCCTTCATTTCATGCATCGTCCCCTTTAGTGACTGAGGTAGTGCCCACCCTGTCATCTGACCCATTCCACTGAATTACCAGTTGCCTATTCTAAATCTACCTACTTCAAATAAACCTAAATATTATTATGAGATTACACACTGTTTCATCTGTTTTCAAGAAATCTGAGAAGTGAAAACTTCAGACAGGGATCTTGGGAATCCCCTTGGTGTGAAAGACTTTAATTCAGGAAGATACCTGATTATCTCCTGATGACAAGATGTCCTTAGACATGAACCCACATCTCCAGGTGTTTCTCCACACAACACAGCCATTCTATTCCCCAAACATTGCTCACATGCCCCATTGTCAGATATTCTGGTGACATCCAGAGAGAAATTAGCTCATCTGTTCATTCCCCACCCCCTTGTACGGCACACTGCACCATGTACTCTTCACCAATATTCTTCACCTCACTGTGTACGGCAATGGAAGGTTCCAGAGTGACGTCCTTTCAATCAGACGCATCTGACCGTGGTCTGCCAGTTGTTAACAGGCTCTATGAGCACGCAGAGTAATCTCCTGAAATAAAAACACAACGTGCTGCTAACACTCAGCAGGTCATAAGGTCATAGGAATAGGAGTAGAATCAGGCCATTCAGCCGATCACCTCCGCCATTCAATCATGGCTGATCCATCTCCCCCTCCTAAACCGATTCTCCTGCCTTCTCCCCGTAACCTCTGACACCTGTACCAATCAAGAATCTATCTATCTCTTTGCCTCCACAGCCTCCTGTGGCAAAGAATTCTACAGATTCACCACCCTCTGTCCAAAGAAATTTCTCCTCATCTCCTTCCTAAATGAACGTCCTTTAATTCTGAGTCTATGACCTCTAGTCCTAGACTCTCCCACTAGAGGAGATATCCTCTCCACATCCACGCTATCCAAGCCTTTCACTATTCCGTATGTTTCAATGTCAGGAGCGTTTGCGGAAAGAGAAAGAGACTTAATGTTTCACGTGAAACACGCTTCATTAAAACCTTCTGAATAATTCCCTGAGCAAAATACCAAGTGCTGGAACAACTCATCAGGTCAGGCAGCATCTGTGGAGGGAAATATACAGTGACGTTTCAGGCTAAGACCCATCTTCACACTGCTGGACTCCAGGTGTATTTTATTGATCCGTGCTGGTTTACCGGCAGGTAACCAGCAGGGGGAGCCTGGAGTCAATAAACAAACGGCTGCATGCAGATGAACAGCTCCTTGCTCTTCCTCCTGCTCTGTTTTATTTAGTGATGATGACTGGTGGAAAGAGAACAAAATGGAGAGGTAGAAAGGTGGAAACAAGAGAAAAGAGTGAGGCAGAGAGATGGCATCTGGAGAAAGAGTGAACTGCAGACAGCACCAATTGCCTTTGCTGCACCAATGGATTTCAGGGAAAAGGTTAAGGGAATGCACACAGTGTGATTCAGCAGCTCAGTGGGACACACTGAGAGTGAAGTGGAAACACACTGGAGGAACTGAGAAACACAATAGACAACCTCGGGATGATAAATGCCAAGTGGCGATTGCACCAGACAAGTAGCAGACTTTGACCATTTCTATCCTGTGAGTGTCTAACACCCACAACTTCTCATTCACTGGCATTGCCATCGCTGGTTCCATCACCTTCAACAGTTTGGGGTCAAAATGACCAGAAAGTCAACTGCATCAGCTACGTAAATACAATGACGACAAACGCACTCACAAGCTGGGTACCTTCAGGCTACTGACTCAATTGTCACACCCAAAGTCATTCTACCATCTTGATGGTACAAGATGCAGAGGTGGGACAGATCTGATCTCCCGCCTAAGGAAGGACATTCTTGTGATGGTGAGAGCACAGTGAAGGTTCACTATTGATTTCTAAGGTGGCCGTTTCGTAATTTGAGGAGACATTTTATGGATTTGACAATTACTCTAAGTTTGAGGAAAGGGAACTGATCTCATTGTAAAAACACTTTAATGGTGCTTGCAAGGGTAGAGGTGAATCTGTCTTTCTACCCCTGCCTGGGGACTTTAAAACCAGGAGTCACAGGAGTCGCAGAGAATTCCACACATTTACAACTCTCTGAGTGAATTTTTTTTCCTCATCTCCATTCTAAATGGCCTACCCTTTATTCTTAAACTGTGGCCCCTGGTTCTGGACTCCCCCAACATTGGGAACAAGTTTCATGCCTCTAGCTTGTACAATCCCTTAATAATCTTGTATGTTTCAATAAGATCTCCTCTCATCCTTCTACATTCCAGTGTATACAAGCCCAGTCACTCCAGTCTTTCAACATACGACAGTCCTGCCATTCCAGGTATTAACCTAGTGAACCTACGCTGCACTCCCTCAATAGTAAGAATTTCCTTCCTCAAATTTGAAGAACAAAAATGCACACAGTACTCCAGGTACAGTCTCACTAGGGCCCTGTACAACTGCAGAAGGACCTCTTTGCTCCTATACTCAACTCCTCTTGTCATGAAGGCCAACATGCCATTAGCTTTCTTCACTGCCTGCGGTACCTGCATGCTTACTTTCAGTGACTGATGAACAAGGGCATCCAGATCTCTTTGTACTTCCCCATTTCCTAACTTGACACCATTCAGATAATAATCTGCCTTCCTGTTCTGACTACCAAAGTGGATAAACTCACATTTATCCACATTAAACTGCATCTGTCATGCATCTGCCCACTCACACAACCTGTCCAAGTCACCCTGCATCCTCATAGCATCCTCCTCACAGTTCACACTGCCACCCAGCTTTGTGTAATCTGCAAACTTGCTAATGTTACTTTTAATCTCTTCATCTAAGTCATTAATGTATATTGTAAATAGCTGCGGTCCAAGTACCGAGCCTTGCGGTACCCCACTAGTCACTGCCTGCCATTCTGAAAGGGACCCATTAATCCCTACTCTTTGTTTCCTGTCTGCCAACCAATTTTCTATCCATGTCAGTACCCTACCCCCAATACCATGTGCTCTAATTTTGCCCACTAATCTCCTCTGTGGGATCTAATCAATGGCTTTCTGAAAGTCCAGGTAAACTCCATCCACTGGCTCTCCCTTGTCCATTTTCCAAGTTACATCCTCAACAAATTACAGAAGATTAGTCAAGCATGATTTCCCCTTCGTAAATCCATGCTGACTCGGAACGATCCTGTTACTGCTATCCAAATGTTCTGCAATTTCTTCTTTTATAATTGACTCCAGCATCTTCCCAACCACTGATGTCAGGCTAATTGGTCTTTAATTTCCTGTTTTCTCTCTCCCTCTTTTCTTAAAAAGCGGGATCACATTAGCTACCCTCCAATCCACGGGAGCTGATCCTGGATCGGAGTGCTGACTGACACAGTGGTGTTGTGTTGGACGTTGAAGGACAGCCTGGGTCAGAACTACTACATTAAATCGATCAGGGACGTACAAATGAAGGATGGCCCTTGAAACAAGTGAAGGAAAGCTTTAACTTGGGAGCAGATGTGGTGGAGTCAGATAAATTTGGAGTAGGGGATGTAGCCTCTGTGACCCCAGCCGCCGGAAGCAGTTTCTCCTCATTTACTCCACCAAAGCCGGGTGGCACACACAATGGCCATGGTTTGCCTGTGGTGGAGAGAGGGAATCTTCAGGGTGGGAGGGGGCTGCCGCTGAACTGGGCTGCAATATCCTGAATGCATTCCAGAGTGTTGGAGCTGCACTCATCCAGGAAAGCAGAGGGATTCCATAATGCTCCTGATCTCACAACTTGTAGATGATGGGAAGAGTTTGGCATCAAAGGTGAATCACTCGCTGAGGTATCCCCAGCCTCTGAGCGGCCCTTACAGACACAGAATCAATGCGGCTGGTCCAGTACGTTGTCAGGTCAATGGTGACCCCCAAGCTGTAAATGGTGGGTAACTGGTGACATTAATGTCATTGGCTGTTCCAGGTAGACCCTCACGTTTAGAGGTGGTCATTGCCTGACAATCATGTGGGGCAAATGCTGCTGGACATTTATTGGCCCAGGCCGGAATGTTTTTGCTGTGGGGTCCAATTTATGTGCCAATACCTGGTGAAGACTTTGGAGAGGAAGGGAAGTTTGGAGACAGGTTGGTTGGAAGGAAGGTCAAGGAATAGTTGTTGATTGGAGGGGTGAAGGTGCCGGTCTGAAGATGAAGGGAACTTGTCCTGTGTTTGTCCTCTGGATGTCACCAGTGGTTTTATCACCACTGAAAACTGAAGCACTCATAATGCTGACCAGAGGAAGGCTTTAGCCAAGTCCTGGAGTTCTGACGCAGGCTTCAACCCAAGACATCGACTATATCTTTGCCTGCGCAGATATTGCCTGACCTGCTGAGTTTTTCCAGCAGGTTTTTATTTGTTCCTGGATATTTCAAGGTTGTTCCTTCACTGGAAGGAAAATATTGCAACCACTGGAAATACAGAATTAAAAGTTTGGAAATACACAGCAGGCCACATAACATTGCTTGGGGCAAAGACAGAGTTTATATTGGAGGTAAATATTCTTTGGAACCGGAGTGTTAAAGACTGAACATGTTTTTGATTGTTGAGATTGTTGGATGGATGGTAGGAGAGAGGGAGGGTGACCCATGGAAATGCAGGTGACTGAAATGAGTTTAATGTAAATGTTTCTAAGCTGTATTTGGTTTGGCTATCTTTACAACACGGTTGGTTCCATTCCAGAAATGATATGAAAACAATAGCACTTTTCAGAAGCTGTACTGGTTTAATAAAAACAAGATGGATCTCAGATTGTTGAAGGAGAGGTGATTTGCATATCCTGTTCAGTGTAATTCAATTTTGAGACCTGACGTGTTGTATTTTGTCACTAATATCTGTGCTTTTTTCTCTTCCATCTTGTGCTATGAGTATGGCTGATAAAACTGGGATTTGCTGCCTAATGAAAGTGCAAAATGTTGAGATAATACTGAGTCTTCTTGGCAGCCTCTGATTATCCACCCCTCTGTGCCAAATCCTATTCTCCATTAGATCACCTGCAATCCTTTCTAAATCCCAGTGAGTTTAGTCTAATTTTCCTCCTTCCCTCTTCATTGGTCACTTCCCTCATTCGAAATATCCATCCGTGCTGCACTGACTCCAAGGCAAATATTTCCTGCTTTAGGTACGGAGACCATAACATCCCCTAAACTCCAACTGTGCACTCACTGAAACACTGTGGAATTTCAGCACAGCAACTTTGTTTTTCCCCAAACCCGTCACAATAACAGGATGGTGCTATTTGACTTCATAATTGCTTGTTCCAGCTGCAGATTGACTTTCTGCATCTGGTGAACCAACACGCCTGGATCCCTCCACACACCAACATTTACTGGCTTCTCACCACGTGAAATGTTCTGCATGTGTAGGAAAATAAATGCAGATGCTGGTTTAAGTCGAAGTTAGGCACAAAATGCTGGAGTAACTCAGCGGGTCAGGCAGCATCTCAGGGGAGAAGGAATGGGTGACGTTTCGGGTCGAGACCCTTCTTCAGACTGATGTCAGGGGAGTGGGTGGGACAAAGATAGGATGTAGTGGGAGACAGGAAGACAGTGGGAGAACTAGGGTGGGGAAAGAGAGGGACAGAGGAATTATCTGAAGTTAGAGAAGTCAATGCTCATACCGCTGGGGTGTAAACTGCCCAAGCGAAATATGAGTTGCTGTTCCTCCAATTTGCGCTGGGCCTCACTATGACAATGGAGGACGCCCATGACAAAAATGTCAGACTGGGAGTGGGAGGGGGAGTTGAAGTGCTGAGCCACCGGGAGATCAGGTTGGTTAAGGCGGACTGAGTGAAGGTGTTGAGCGAAACGATCGCCGAGCCTGCATTTGGTCTCCCCGATGTAGAGAAGTTGACATCTGGAACAGCGGATACAATAGATGAGATTGGAGGAGGTGCAAGTGAACCTCTGTCTCACCTGGAAAGACTGTTTGGGTCCTTAGATGGAGTCGAGGGGGTAGGTAAAGGGACAGGTGTTGCATCTCCTGTGGTTGCAGGGTAAAGTACCCAGGGCAGGGGTGGTTTGGGTGGGAAGGGACGAGTGGACCAGGGAGTTACAGAGGGAACGGTCTCTGCAGAAAGGGGTGGAGATGGGAAGATGTGGCCAGTAGTGGGATCCCGTTGGATGTGATGGAAATGTTGGAGGATAATTTGCTGTATACGACAGCTGAGGGGTGGAAGGTGAGGACAAGGGGGACTCTATCTTTGTTACGAATAGGGAGGGGGGAGCAAGAGTGGAGCCGTGGAATATAGAGTAGACCGTATGGAGAGCCTCATCTATAATGGAAGAGGGGAACCCCTGTTCCCTAAAGAATGAGGACATCTCTGATGCCCTAATACAAAACACCTCATCCTGGGCGCAGATGCGGCGTAGACGGAGGAATTGGGAGTAGGGGATAGAGTTTTTACCGGAAACAGGGTGGGAGGAGGTGGCTGATCTAGCACTCTGGTGTCGGGACAATAGCCTCCTCTTGAATGTCAAAAAAACTAAGGAGCTGATTGTGGACTTTAGAAGGGCTCAACATCCAAGGACGCACACGCCACTGGAAATAAATGGGTCTACTGTGGATAGGGTGAGCAGCTTTAAATACCTGTGAGTCCACATCAAAGAGGATCTGACATGGACAACACATATTGCCGTACTGGTGGGTAAGGTAAAGCAGCACCTTTACCTCCTTAGAAAGCTGAGGAAATTCAGAGTGTCTCTGAGGATCCTTCAATGCTTCTACTCTGGGGCTGTAGAGAGCATCCTGTTCGGTAACATCACAGTATGGTTTGGGAACTGCTCTGCCCAGGACAGGAAGGCCCTGCAGAGAGTTGTGCGTTCGGCAGAACGCACCATGGGAACTACACTCGCCCCTCTGCAGGACCTATACATCAGGAGGTGCAGATCAAGAGCAAGCAAGATTATGAGGGACCCCTACCACCCCAGCAACGGACTGTTCCAGCTGCTACGGACAGGCAAACACTGAAAACGTAGAGGATGAGACAGAGTTTCTTCCCACAGGCCACAGGACTGTTAACTATTATAACTCCAGGGACTAAATTTTCCTGGTGAGGCCAGACTGGGGAAGGAGGGCAGATTTCTAACCCTGAAGAACAACAGTGAACCAGATGAGTTTTTACAACAGTCCGGTAGTTTCAGTCCCCATTACTGATGGTGACTTGTTTCTCCAGAGTGACTGCAGTTTATTTACTTGGATCCAAATTCCCTGGTGTCTGGGATGGGATTCAAACTCGTGCGCCTGGATCACCAGGATATCACAGAGTAACTTAACCATTACACTGCCACACCCTGTTACTCTGCAGGGCGTCATGTGTAACTCTATCTCTGAACAACGATGTGACACCAGAGATCCATCAAAGTGTTGACTGTAACCTGCCCTCTGAAAAGGGCAGTGGATGATTAGGGAAGGACAACAAATGCAGGTCTGGCCAGTGAGGTGACGACCTGTAAGCTAACGTGTTATTGTTAACTTTTCCTGGCATCTGTTATTCAGGCCAATCCAAGCTTGTGGCCTGTGTGTGGTCACGACATTGATCACTCCGTGAAGGAATAGACTGTGTACGTTGGAGGTCACAGTAGCAGATGTCCATAATGCTGGGACCGCACCTATTTACAATATACATTAATGACCTAGATGAAGGGATTAAAAGTACATTAGCAAATTTGCAGACGACACAAAGCTGGGTAATCAGTCTGAAGAGGGATCTCGACACAAAATGTCATCTATCCATGTTCTCCAGGGATGATGCCTGACCCATTCAGTAACTCCAGCACTTCGTGTCATTTATTATTTGCCCCTCTCTGACTTTCTGTATTTATCTTGTTTTTAATGCTCTTCTTTCTCCATCTGACTTCTTTGTGATGTCACCAGTGCTTTATGCTTCTCTTTCTTTTGTTTCCCTCTCACTTTGTGTGTCTCCCCATCTTTCTCTCCCTCTCTGTCCCCCTTTCCTCTCTGCTCTGATGTGTGTGGAAGTGTAACATGTTCAGTGCATTCAGAAAGTATTCAGACCCCTTCACTCATTCCACATTTTGTTACGTTACAGCCTTATCTTAAAGTGGATAAATTATATTTTTTAATCATCAATCTACACACAATACCCCAAAATAAAAAAGCGAAAACAGGTGTTTAGAAATTTTTACAAAGTAATTAAAAATAAATAACTGAAATATCATACTTACATAAGTAATCAGACCCTCTGCTCCGACACTCAAAATTGAGCTTAGGTTCATCATGTTTCCATTGATAATCCTTGAGATGTTTCTACAACTTGATTGGAGTCCACCAGTGGTAAATTAAACTCATTGGACATGATTTGGAAAGGCACACACCTCTCTATATAAGGTCCCACAGATGACCGGGCATGTCAGAGGAATTGTTTGGAGACCTCCGTGACAGGATTGTGTCGAGACACAGATGTGGGGAAGAGTATAAAACAATTTCTGCAGCATTGCAGGTCCCAAAGATCAAAGTTGCCTCTGTCATTCTTAAATGGAAGAACTTTGGAACCGCCTCTGTGCTGGGATGCATTGCTGTTGAACAAAATAAAGTTCACTTCTTTGTATTCATGCTCCTGGTGTCCTGTGGATGTTTTGTGACCGGAGTTTGCCAGAACTTCCAACATTTTGTCCCTGAAACCTGCTAAACATTCTATCCTGAGGCAACCTTCTATACTGTGTACCACTACACCAATCTTGGTGTCATTCACTAAACTACTCACCGTGCCACCTGTTCTCATCCAAATCGTTAATGTCCATGACAATCAACTGCTGACCTTGTACTGATCTCTGTGGCAGAGTCCTTGCAGTACCATGTGTAGATGGCATGGGAACAGCCAGGATGGAGTGGGTGAATGCTTGGGTTAATGATGGGTCTGTCTCAGTGGGCTGATGTTTGTTTGTTTCTGCCGGGTTTCCAAAGTAATGGTGGAGTGTCAGTCATCCAGAAAAGTGGAGAGTATTCCGTCCCACTCCTGATCTCTATCCTGTCCAATATTACCAGAAGCACGAGTGGTCCATGTAGTCCCTGAAACCTGCGCAGCATTCAATAAGATCATGGTTGATATTTATGTTCCTGCACTAGTCATTCATCACGTAACACTAAAGAGTCTGTAGCCCTCTGTTCCCAAACAAGCGGAGTTACTAAGTATCCATGGGATGAAAATTGTAAAGATTCACTACTTGGGTGAAGAAACCTCTCACTACCGTCCTGACTGGTGACTCCTCATTTTAAGACTGTGACTCCTGGGTTTAAAGTCCCCAAGCAGGGGTAGAAAGACAGATTCACCACTACCCTTGCAAGCATCATTAAAGTGTTTCTACAATGTCGTCATTGTATTTATGTAGCTGATGCAGTTGACTTTCTGGTCATTTTTACCCCAAGATGTTGAAGGTGAGGGAACCAGCAATGGCAATGCCAGTGAATGAGAAGTTGTGGGTGTTAGACACTCACAGGATGGAAATGGTCAAAGTCTGCTACTTGTCTGGTGCAAATGCCACTTGGCATTTATCATCCTGAGGTCGTCTATTGTCCTTCTTGGTTCATGGTGCAAGGAAGGCCATTGATGGAGCAGCAGAAGGTCTCCGTGTCCAGGACACTGTCCTGAGCAGCTCCTGCAGAGGTCCTGGGGCTGGGATGTTGGACTTCCAATGGCCACAGACATTTCCTTTGTGTGAGGAATGTGGACAACTCCTGCTGACACGTTGATTGGGAACTGACTGATTGGTTGGTCTTCACCAGGAAGGATGGAGAATCAGCTGAGAACACTGGATGCTGAAATGGTTACAGGACCAGATGACATTTCAGCCGTGGTCCTGAATCCCTGTGCTCAGGAGCAGCTGCACCTTGGACCAAATGGTTCCAGTTCAGAGACTAGACTGGCATCCACCCACGATGTGGAGAATTGCCCAGGTTAGTCCTGTTCTCAAAAGGCTGGACCAATCCAATCAGCTATCCGCAGCCAAACAGTCCACTTTGATCATCAGCAAAGTGATGGAACCGAGAGAGCGAGCGAATGGCATTTACTCCCCACAACCGAGGTACTGAGGCCCCGTGTAGCTTTACCGTCCAGCTGTAGAAAACATCAGTTAGGCCACAGCTGGAGCACCATGCACTGGTTATGGTCACCACACTGTAGGAAAGGCGAGAAGGAGCAGGGAAGATTCACCAGGACGTTACCTGTGTCAGAGCGTTACAGATGTGAGGAGACTGGAAAGTCTGGCTTATTTTCCCTGAGAGTGAACCTGATTGAGGTGAAACCCGAGACTTTGAATGTGTAGGAAACAATTACAGATGCTGGTTTAAATCGAAGGTAGACACAAAATACTGAAGTAACTCAGCAGGACAGGCAGCATCTCTGGAGAGAAGGAATGGGTGACGTTTCGGGTTGAGACCCTTCTTCAGACATTGACTGTACCTTTGCCTCCACAGATGCAGCCTGGCCTCCTGAGTTCTCCAGCAGCTTGCCTTTGCTCATGGAGAGGTTGTTCAGAAAATCGAGCAATGTTGGTGCTTCACTGGGAGGAAAATATTGCAGATGCTGGAAATACAGAATTAACATTTTGGAAAAACACAGCAGGCCACACAGCATCAGGGGGAAAGACTGAGTTTACATTGGAGTTAATATTCATTGGAATGGAAAGAGGTAGACACTTAACAAGTTTTTGATGATAGAGAATGGTGTGTGGATGCAGGAGAGAGTGAGAGACCCATGGAAGTGGAGGTAACTGAAATTAGTTTAAAGTATTTTTTTCCAAGCTGTATTTTCTGCAGCTATCTTTACAACACTGTTCAATGTTGGAAATTACATAAAAACAATAGCACTCTTCAGAAGCTGAACTGGTTTAACAAAACCAAGGGAGATCTCCGATTGTTGAAAACCAGGGGATTTGCATATCCTGTTTCAGTGTAACTCAGTTCTGAGACCAGATATGATGTTTTTCTCTCTATCACCTGAGCTGTGGTCATTTCCATCTTGTGATATGAGTATGGATGATAAAACTGGGATTTGTTGCCAAAACCTGTTGCTGGGAGATGTGCAGGTGCAAAGTTTTGAGATATTGCTGTGTGTTTCCTGGTGACCTCTGAGGACATTTGATAAAGGGACATGCATTTTGGTGAGAGTTTAAAGTCACACAGAGGTGAGAGTAGTGATGACCAGCAGGTTCCATCCAAAGGAGCTTCACTGAAGAGTTGGGTTTTTACAACATTCCGGCAGCTTCATTTACTGAGAGGCTCCCACAATATAATAATTACAGTGTGTGCATTCTGAGCTCCACAGTCCTCTGAGGTAGAACATTCAGAAGATTCCCAACCCTCTAACCCAAGAAAATTTCCTTTCATCTAAATCTTTTTTTTAATCAACATAAACTTCATTCAGAATAAAAAAATAGTACAAGAAATCTGCATAAAGTCTTCCGATATTCTCAGAGACTATACATACATGCCTAGCATCGTATTCAGTAGTGTTCACAGAAATATCATTATAGCCGTACCTTTGCCACTCATGTGGCCCTTGAGATGATATCCCCGGGGAGGTCCCCACCACACCTGCCCCCCCTAATGTCCCACAGTGGAAAGAACCTAGAAGGCTCCCCCCACAGAGCCTTGGCGTTGGCAATACAATACAATACAATACAATATATCTTTATTGTCATTGCACAGGGGTACAACGAGATTGGGAATGCGCCTCCCATATGATGCAATAAATTAATTAACTAGTCAGTATTAATTTAAACAACCCAATGAAACAAATTGTAACAGTTTTAAAACAGAATAAAGTGCAAGTAGATCTGTGCCGGATCACTGTACGATGTGACCATCCGGCTCAGCAGGACCGGTTCATAGCAGCTAAGGTCCTGGGGATGAAGCTGTTCCTGAGTCTGGAGGTGCGGGCGTAGAAGGCCTTGTATCACCTGCCCGATGGTAGAAGTTCGAACAGACTGTTGCAGGGGTGTAAAGAATCTTTGTGGATGCTGGTGGCTTTTCTGAGGCATCGTGTATTGTAGATGCCCTCCAAGGCCAGTAGCTGTGTTCCGATGGTCCTCTGAGCTCTATGGACTACCCACTGAAGAGCTTTCCTCTCTGCCTCCGTGCAGCTGAGGTACCACACAGGGATGCCATGTGTTAGGATGCTCTCTATCGTGCAGCGGTAAAATGTCGTCAGCAGCTGTTGGGGTAGACCAGACCAGGCTATGTTCAGCTAACTGGCACATTCCACGGCATCTGTGCCAGGCCCATCCTTCACAACACTGGTGACAGATAGGACCTCATCGCAGCAATTCAATATGATCACAGCTGATCTATTCTGGCCTCAGCTCCAGTTCTGTGCCTGATCCCCTCACTGAGCCATTATTTGACCGGGTCCATTACACTGAATGTCTAGAATTCAGTGACAAATGTTGCCTGGTTGAGACACATGACTCTTTGGAGGTTTCATCCTCCCCTTCATTCTCTCTGTCTCTCAATCGCTAGTCTGCAGATGGATTTTTGGAATGAAAATAGAATCAATGAAAGAGAAATTATGGAAAATGGGCCTAAGCCTACTGGAAGTTAAAAGAAAAAGCAGGTGATCTCAGTGAGACCGCATTCAGAGCGGGACTGAGGGGTGGATATTGAGAGGCTGTTTCCTAAGTCTGAAGGGTCTAGAACTGGGGTGGCGTCAATGTGATGTCAACTTTTAGGATTTTAGAGGAAATAAATTTCCTCATGCTGAGGGTTGGGAATCTTCTGAATGTTGAACCTCAGAGGACTGTGGAGCTCAGAATACACACACTGTCATTATTATATTGTGGGAGCGTCCGGCTGTACACCAACTCCTTGGCACGTTACCCCTTAAAAACCTTTTCGGAGTGGTACCAGCCCGACTACATTAGCTTCCCTACCATCGCCTTCGATACCCCTAACGCGGATAGGGACGT
Organism: Rhinoraja longicauda; assembly: GCF_053455715.1. Classification (NCBI taxonomy): domain Eukaryota; kingdom Metazoa; phylum Chordata; class Chondrichthyes; order Rajiformes; family Arhynchobatidae; genus Rhinoraja; species Rhinoraja longicauda. The sequence goes on from NW_027601652.1 coordinate 67,987, forward strand.
CTGCCCTGTTTGGCAACAGAGGGGAGGTCACAATGTGGGGAACAGCTCGTGCTAACAAGCCTTTAATGTCTCTGCTGGTCCATAGGCTATATGGGCAGGATAGTCATATAATGGCCATGTATGGCACCACATGGCAGATTCAGTCCGACAACGGGTCCAACTTTGTGGGTAACAAAGTAGAACAGTGGGCAGTTGATAGTGGGGTGCGGTGGACTCTCCACATCCCATATTACCCGCAAGCAGCAGGGTTGGTGGAGCGTATGAATGGTCTACTGAAAGAGCAGATAGGTCCACTAACTCCCTCCCAAACGCTCATGTTACAGCAAGCAGTAAACACCTTGAACAAACCACCTGTGGCAAGGGGGACTTGTGCCATCATGGGGAGGGAACGCTGCACTTACATACCGGGTGCAGGTGAAAACATTATGGACCTGGTGGCCCACATGCAACAACAGGTTAAGGCCTTGACTAAAGTTGGCAAACAGTTGCAAGATGAAGCCACGGAGAGCACATGGTGCAATTGGTGGTCTTGAGGGGTTCGGAAGTTGGGGCCATAATATTCTGTCATTGTGTGCTTCCCTACTGCCGTGTGAGGAGTGCTAAGAGGGTGGAGGGGCAGTATTGAGCCTGAGGGCCCAATGTAACAGGATAACCTGAGGGCCCAATGTAACGGGATAGCCAGAGGGCCCAATATAACGGGATTTGGGGTGTATGGGGTTAATGTGAGGTGAAATGATGTTTAAAACATCACTCTGCATTCTTGGACTTAATAAAAGAGACCAATAAATCATGGAGACACCTGCGAGGCCATAAAGGTAAGCTTTGCTTTCACACAGACATCCAAGACTAGCTCGGTGTCTGATAGAACACATAACTCATGCCATTATGGCACAGATAGTTAGTTTGACACATCATGACCTCACATTCTTAGAGATAAAATTATGACACTGAACTTTTGATTATTATTGTTTGTATACTCAGTAACATGTAGTTAGATGAGTGCTAATGTAGGCTGCTGACTCCAAAGGGGGAGTGTGGTGTAACAGACCATATCGGCTAAAATAGAGTTGTCAGCTAACTTAGCAGCACAGCATTCCAAACTGTTCAAAAACAAGTAGAAGATGTTTTCAAACATGTTCCTCAACAATTCTGGTTATGCCTGTGTAGGCAACAACTGCAGATGCTGGTTTAATTCGAAGATGGACACAAAATACTGGATTTACTCAGCGGCACAGACAGCATCTTTGGAGAGAAGGAATGGGTGACGTTTTGGGTCGAGACCCTTCTTCAGACTGTCTGGGTTTGCTGAGCAAAACACTGCAAAAGCTGGGCGGACCACCTACGCCTCCTACCGCTACTGGTGCAGAAACATTGCACACAACGGGCTTATGATTGGCTCACCAGAGGGGATATGGCACAGTCTGAATGGACAAGAAACGCCATTAAAGACCATATTGGGTGCCCTTCCAGGAAAAGAGAGAACCCCAGCTTGGACCATGTCACGGGCGGTGCCAGGTGATCAACAACAGGATACGATCCGGCGGCATGCTCTGCTGTGTGCTTGGGGTTTACCAGTGCGTACGCAGTTATGTGAGTCTATGTGCCCTATTTGGTAGTGCAGTAAAATACCTTGATATTCACACTGTTGTCTGAATCTGGTGACTTATCGAACACAACAGATGGAGAAATCAAGGATGGCAAGGAATTGTTCGTTGTACAGAGGAAAACACAAGGCATGTCACAAATGGAACATAAATCTTTATGTGAGAAAAGCTAAGGTGAGATACGGTCTTGGAATTGATAGCTCGCCAGTAAGTTAAAGCGGAGATATGTATAACATTTGTGATTGGGGGAGTGGGAGAGGGGAGGAGAGTGAGAGGGGGTGAGGAGAATGAGATGTAGTTTGAGAGAGATACCAGGAGGGACAGCAGTTGCCGTGAACAGGACACGGTGAGAGGAAAAGTGTCTTGAACCACAGTCACTCAGAGTGCGGGTCTCTGAGGTTTCAAGGAACAGGCTGTGACTGTCATCTTTGCTATGTGTTGTTTCTTTGTTTTGGATGCAACTTATATCATAAATCTTCTCCATGTAACCTGTAGACCTGTACCCAGGGTGATAGTTATAGTCACAGATAAGTCTCCTTAAGTTACATTGGGTGTAATGTTGCACTTGGAGCGTACTGCAGGATAATGGGATTGTGCTGTTTGATGGAAGAATGGGAAAAACAGAACATTTCACGTGGTGAGAAGCCAGTAATTGTTGGTGTGTGGAGAGGTCCAGGTGTACAAAGTTAATCCACAGACAGAATAAGGAATTATGAAGTCAAATAGAACAATGTCTGTTATTGTGATGGGGTTTGGTGGGAAAAAAACAAGGAAGTATCGCTGATATTCCACAGTGTTTCAGTGAGACCACATTTGAAGTTTAGGGGATCATTTTGGTCTCCGTACCTAAGGCAGGAAATATTTGCCTTGGTGTCATTGCCGCATTGATTCACCAGTTGGATACTTGGAATAAAGTGTCCAGCGAAGAGAGCAAAATACATTGGACTAAACTTACTGGAATTTAGAAAGGTTTTATTGAGGATTTGGAGAGGGACTGAAGGCTGGATAATCAGAGGCTGTTTCCTCAGTCTTGGACAGTCCAGAAATGATTTGAAGTCAACATGCTGTCAGCGATGAGGATTTGGAAGAAGAGACATTTCCTTGTAAAGAAGGATGGGAATCTTTGATTATTCGACCTTAGAGAAATGTGTACACTGAGAATGCACAGACTGGCATTATTATATTGTGGAAGCACCTCAGTAAATGAAGCTGTCAGAATGTGGTAACAAACAACTCTTCAGCGAACCTATTTTAGATGTAACTTGCTGGTCATCATTGGTCTGACCTCTGCGTAACTCTTAAGTTCTCATCAAAGTGCTTGTCCATATATCTAATGTCCTTAAAGGTTACCAAGAAAGACGTATTGTTATCATAAAACAAGGTCAAAATGAACACAGCACAGGTATAAGAAAGAAAAATATATACCTGGTCTCCCAGCAACAGGTTTTGGCAGTAAATCCCAGTTTTATCATCCATGCTCATATCACTAAATGGAAATGGCCACAGCTCAGATGTTGGAGAGAAAAGCAAACACCTGATCTCAGCAGTGAGTTACACCAAAACATGATATGTAAACCCCCTGGTTTACAACAATCTGAGATCTATCTTTGTTTGATTAAACCAGCTCAACTTCTGAAGAGTGCTGCTGGTTCATAACATTTTGACAATGGAACAGTGTTGTAAAGATAGCGTAAGCAAATGCAGCTTGAAAGAATTTACATTAAACTAACTTTAGTCACCTCCACTTCCGTGGGTCACTCTCTCTCTCTCCCAACCTCCACCCAACATTCTCTAATATTAAAAACTTGTTCAGTCCCTAACAATTTCCAGTTCCAATGAAGATTTACCTTTAATGTAAACCCCGTCTTTCCTGCTGGTGATTTTGTGTGGTTTGCTGTGAATTAACCAAATTTTAATTCTGCATTTCCAGTGTCTGTGATTTCACCACTGGTGACATTCAGAGGCCAAACACAGGACCAGTTCCCTTCACCTTCTGACCGGCATCTTCACCCCTCCAATCAACAATTTATTTGTGTGTTCCACTGTTGTAGAGGTACAAGGTTAGATCTTGTAACCTCGACCCTGTCTTCACCGAGAATCAGTCTAATCTGTGAACAAATATCACAGCCTGAAAACTGTATCGACAAATCCAGTCCAGCCAATGAGCAGACAATCAGGCTGCCCCCAATCATCAGGGGTTGTCCACAGTGCGGGCAAGTGTCACTTCCCCTCCAATAATCGACTTGCCCACGTTCAGTGTTGGTTTCACCAAGATCACTCGGCTCTGAACCACGTCACAGCCTTGGTCCAAACACAGAGCAAAGAGCTGCATTCCGGAGGTGAGGCCAGAGTGAGGCTCCTTGAAAACAAGGCAGCATTTGACTGAGTGCAGCATCGAGGAGACCTGGTCATTCTGAGACAAGGATCGTCAAGGAGAGAATACGTCAATGGTTGGATTCATTCCCACACAAAGTACGATGGATGTGGTTCAACATCCCAGCCCTAGGACATCACTGCAGGAGTTTCTTCGGGCAGTGACCCAGACACAACCATCATCAGCTGATTCATCAACGACCTTCCTTCCATCAGAAGGTGAGAAGTGGGGATGTTCCCTGATGATTGCACAATGTTCAGTTCCATTCACAACTCTTCACAAAATGAAGCAGTTCATCCAGCAAAAACATTCCGGCGTGGGATAATTGACCTGAAAATCTACTGCACCAGCCGCATTGAGTTCTTAGATAATTGGCAAATGGATCAGAGGTGACAGGAGAAATCAGATTTGTTCAGGACGATATAATTATCAGAAACTCACGGACTGAAAGGCTGGTGGAAGCAGAGTCAACAATAACTTTCAAAGGATTTGGGTAAATGTGTGAAGGAACAATTTCCAGTGGTTTGGGGAAAGAGCAGGAGAATTGGATCACACGATCACAGATAGGATGGGCAAATGGCTCCTTCTATGCAGTATCATTGTATCATTCTATGATTCTACCAGGGGTTGGCGATGAAGCTGAAAGTACAATGGGTCCAAGAGACCACGTGCTCTGCCTTTAGAGTGTGACGTGATTGGGGAACAAGAGAAAATACAGAGAGAGAAAGGGCCATTTGTCCCATCACCCACACCAGAGTGAATATAACTGTGAATGTGGTGGTCTGTGTAAATAATCAGTTGTTTATGGAATATTCGTCTGAATATTACATGTGAGATGTTGCATTGTGGGAAGATTAACATGTGCAGGACCTACATGGTGAATGGTAGGGCTCTAGGGAGTGTTGTAGAGCAGATGGATTTAGGAGTGCAGTTGCATGGTTCCTTGAAGTGGAGTCGCAGCTAGATAGCACAGTCAAAAAGGCTTTTGGAAGATGAGCCTTCATCAGGCAGAGTATTGAGTATAGATGTTGGGAGGTCATGTTGCAGTTGTATAAGAAGTTGGCGAGGCTGCATTTAGAGCATTGTGTTCAGTTCTGGGCACCATGTTATAGGAAAGATGTTGACAACCTGGAAAGGATAGAGAAGATTTACGAGGATGTTGCGTGGACTAGAGGGTGTGAGCTATAGGGAGAGGTTGAATAGGCTGGGACTCTATTCACTGGGACGTAGGAGGATGAGGGTGATCTAATAGAGGTGTATAAAATCACGAGAGGAATAGAACGGGTAGTGCACACTATCTCTTGCCCAGATTAGGTGAATCGATGACAAGAGGACATAGGTTTAAGGTGAAGGGGAAAAGATTCACACCATACTGCTCTTTTGGAAACAATACAAACTTTTTACTTCTGATCTTTTTGTTTAAACGATGGGCCTGGTTGGACCAGACTTTCTTCTGTAGTTTATGTTTCTTAAATGGCTCTCTGTCTGTAATGAAGTGTGGGTTAATTCTTTCACTGTTCGCTCCTGTCTTACGTGTGAACGTATTCTCCCAATCACCTGACCGACCAAAGCTGACCCAGCTGTACAAGATGAGGGGGAATTTTAACATAAAATGTCCTTACATTAGAATCACTTTACCCGATTGGCCCATTAAGCACAACATTAATAATTAACACTCTGAGGAATGCCCTTTAGTTGATTTAACTCTGAATTCTCTTTAACTTTATGGCATTTCTTATCAGAGGAGACTGCACCACTGCCCCCTCCCCCGAGCCAATCTTAAGCCCCACTTGTCTGCAACGTTTCTGCGCTACCAGCCGCAGCTGGTTCACCCAACTATTGCTGTTGTTTTCCTCAGCTCACCCAGACGTTATGAGACGTTGTTTGGGAACATCTACTCATACATTGTTGTGTTTCGTTCACCAACGTAGCCTTTCTCATGCACTCATCGCAGGTGCGAGGAGATAAACTTGTTTTCGCAGACCCTGGAATATATGGCTGCTAATTTTGCTAATAACTCCATTTCACATTTTAGCTGAAATTGTCAGTTTAACCCTAACACTACACTGACAGGGACGACCGATTCCTTGGGTCAGGAGGAGACTCAGCAAGACCTTGAGAGGCGTGGCATAGTCAAAGGGCACTGTGATGAAAAGTGGTTTTATTATCCTTCCTTAAGATCCTGTTACTGGGTTTTTCAGTGACAAAAGGACATGGTCAGATGCTGAGAGGAAAGCTCTTCAGCGGGTAGCCCACAGAGCTCAAAGGACTATCGGAACACAGCTACCAGCCTTGGAGGGCATCTACAACACACGATGCTTCAGAAAAGCCACCAGCATCCACAAAGACTCTTCACACCCCTGCAACAGTCTGTTCGAAACTTCTACCATCGGGCAGACGATACAAGGCCTTCTACGCCCGCACCTCCAGACTCAGGAACAGCTTCATCCCCAGGGCCATAGCTGCTATGAACTGGTCCTGCTGAGCCGGATGGTCACATCGCACAGCGAACCGGTACAGATCTACTGCACTTTATTTTGTTTTAAAACTGTTCTAATATGTTTCATTGGGTTGTTTAAATTAATACTGACTAGCTAATTAATTTATTGCATCGTATGGGAGGTGCATTCCCAATCTCGTTGTACCCCTGTACAATGACAATAAAGATATATTGTACTGTATTGTATTGAGGTAAGTCCCTGAAACCAGTGGTTGTTCTGGGAGGCCTGGGGAACATTGCCCTCTGCTGGTTCATTCCCATGAACTCACAGCACAGCCTGTCATTGAATTCCCTGCGATGAGTCCCTCTGTTCCAGGGTGCGCTTCACTGCAGCCGTGGGCTCCGATTTCTATCGCTCGGACCAGTGGGTGAAATATTGGGATTTGGGGGAAGCTCCACATCCAGGAGTTAACACAGAGCTGGGGTTGACACCAGAGAGATTCGAGAACAAGAACTCTGATTCAAATGGACAAAGTTGCCCATTTCCAATATCAATTCTGATTATTTATTTGGAGGCATGTGAGAGGATGAAACATAAAATATTTCATATAAAATATTTTGATATTAAACTATTTTAAAGATGTTCTGCAATCACCAACCACATTACAGACATTTGGCTGCTCTGACCTCGAGCAATCACAACACATTCATCACCAACGTGATTGGTGCAGTGAGCAAAGGGAACACATTCGCTTGGAGTGGCCTAGGAGCAGTGAACTGTCACAAAACAGAGCGGCAGTGAGGATCCAACAGGCTGAGGCTTGTTCTCCACAAGAGAGAAGATTGAGGGGGGACCAGCCAGGGGCCGATCTCACTGTGAAGGATTTGTAGGGGGATGTCGAGAGGATGTTTCCTCGAGTGTGAAACCAAATTTCCTGGTCATAAATGTAAAATAGCCACCGATAAATCAAATAGAGAAGAGAGAAAATCCTATTTACTTGGACGTTTTGGGCAGGTGGAGCTCAGCAACATAACATCGAGGCAGAGAGCACAAATGTACTTAAGGGAGAGGTAGATGGAGAAAGGAACAGACGGATGTGTTGATGGGGTCGGATGAAGGGAGGGGGAGGCTGCTAAGGAGTAGCAACAGTAGCACGGATACATGGGCCGAGTGGTCTCTTTCTGTGCTCCACGTGCAAGGGAACACTAAGTCAACAACCACTGGGTGTAACGCTACAGATTTGGGAATGTGCACTGGTGTAAAATCCCCAGATTTAGGCATGACATCGGTTGCAGAAGATCCAGCTCCAGAGATTCCAGACTATGCTCCCGTTGTGTGTGGTCCATGGAATGGGGAGGGCTGGGTTTATCTGACAACACAGACGTGTTGTCCAGCCCACACAGGGAGTTCCAGCCCAGGGAGAGCCCACACACTTCAGTCTGGGACAGTCCAAACCCCCATGAATAGAGCCTCAGCATTACATCTCTGTTTTTGTATTCCAGTACTCTTGATATAAATGCCAGCATTGAATTTGCCTTCCTTACTACCATTTCGACTTGCAAATTAACTTTTTGGGACTCCTGCACCTGCACCTCCAATTTCTGGATTTCTGGATTCTCTCACCAATTAGAAAATAATCTAAGCCTTTATTCTTATTACCAAAATGCATGACACTGCACTTTGCTATACTGAGTTTTATCTGCCACTACTCTGCCCACACTCCTAACCTGTCCAAGTCCTTCTGCAGAGTCCTTGCTTCCTCTACACTCCTTGCCCCTCCACATATCTTAGCATCATCTGCAACGTCCCGGTGAATCTTCTCTGCTCCCTCTCGTCTTTTCCTACAGTGTGGTGACCATAACCAGTGCGTGGTGCTCCAGCTGTGGCCGAACTGATGTTTTCTACCGTGGACGGTAAAGCTACACGGGGCCTCAGTACCTCGGTTGTGGGGAGTAAATGCCATTTGCTCGCTCTCTCGGTTCCATCACTTTGCTGATGATCAAAGTGTACAGGGAGTAAAGAAGGGGGAGAGAATGCATCCTTGCAAAGCCCCAGTGTTGAGGATTATCGGAGAGGATGATTTGTCCCCTTAACAAAATCATGCTCACTTCGGGCTATTTATGATGTGCTTTCAAGTACCTCAAAGCCTCATCCTTAATAATGGACTGGAAAATCTTACCAACCGGCCTATATTCCTTTCTTTTGCCTGGCTCCACTCTTAAACAATGGAGTTACATTTGTGACTTTCCAGTCCTCTGGAACCATTTTTGACTGGTGATTTTTGAAAAATCACTAATAATGCCTCCAAAATCTCTACAGCGACCACTTTCACAGCCATGGGGTGTAGTCCATCTGGTCCAGGAGACATATCCACCTTCAGACCTTTCAGTTTCCAAAGCACCTTCTCCTTAGTAATAGAAGCACTCACTTCTGCCCCCTGACTCTTTTGAATTTCTGGTATGTTGTTGGTATCTTCCACTGTGAAGACTAGCGCAAAAGATTTATTCAGTTTATCCATTGTTTTTATGTTCCCTATTGCTATTTGGACAGCGTCATTTCCCAGCAGTTTAATTTCCACTCTTGTCTCTCTTTCATTCTTTATGTATCTTTTAAAAACTTTTGAAATCCTCTTTTTATATTATTGGCTAGCTTCCCTTCACATTTCATCTTTCATCCCCTTATTGATTTTTTTCGTTGCTTTCTGGTGGTTTTTAAAAGCTCCCTAATCCCCTAGTATCCCACTAATCTTTGCCGTATTATATGCCTTGTATTTTGCTTTTATGCTGTCTCTGACTTCCTTTGTCAGCCACAGTTGCCTCATTCTTCCCTTAGTATGGTTCTTTCTCTTTGGGATGAAAAGATCCCATGTCTTCCGAATTACTCCCAGAAACTCCTGCCATTGCTGCACTAACGTCATTCCTGCTAGGGTCACCTTCCAATCAACTTTAGCCAGCTCCACCCTCATGTCTGTGTATCGCCTTCCTCAACAATAATACCAATACATTCAACTTCAGCTTCTGCCTCTCAAACTGCAGGTTGAATTACATCACATTATGATCACTGCCTCCCAGGGCTTCCTTCACCTTAAGCTCCCTAATCAAATCTGGTTCATTCCAAAATACCAAATCCAGAATTGCCTTTCCCTCCTGGGCTCGACCACGAGCGGCTCTAAAAAAAACAATTCATTGGCATTCAACAAATTAATTCTCTTGGGATCCAGTACCAACCTGATTTTCCCAGTCCACCTGCATATTAAAATCCCCATGACCACCGATACATCCCTTTTCCATCTCTTGATTCTTGATAGAATGCAACATGCACCCAGCATTCTGGCTACTATTGAAGGCCTGTATATAACTCCCATCAGGGTCTATTTACCCTTGCATTTCTTAACTCTACCCATAAGAATTCTACATCTTCTGATCCTATGTTGGTTCTTGTGAAGGATTGGGTTTCATTCCTCACCAGCAGAGCCGTCCCACCTCCAGCCCACCTGCCTGTCTTTTTGATAGGATGTCTATCCTATGATGTTCAGCTTCCAGTTCTGATCCTGTTTTCGCCACAACTCTGTGATGCCCACAACGTTGTACCGGCCAAATTCTAACAGTGCTGCAGTCTCACGCAGTTTGTTTCCTATACTGCGGGCATTCAAATACAGCGGCTTCAGTTCTGTAGTCACCGGCCTTTTTCTCAATTTAGTCCCCATGTTGCCTGATGCTAGAATCTTATACCTTTCTAAATTTGGTCTCCTATTTCTTATTTTGGAGACTTGTAACCTCCTTATCTTTAACTTCATCCATATTTTCCAATCTATTGAACCCACGCCCACTATTTAGATTGAAACATAATAACATAGAAAATAGGTGCAGGAGCAGGACATTTGGCCCTTCGAGCCAGCACCGCCATTCAATATGATCATGGCTGATCATCCAAATTCAGCACTCCATTCCTACTGTTTTCCCATATCCCTTGATTCAGTTAGTTTAAATCCCTAACTGCCGCCCAAGTTGTGGGATTCCCCAGAAACCTGGTCCCAGTAGGGTTCAGCTGGAATTCATTGCATTGTATCAGCCCCTGCATTCCCCAATACTGATGCCAATGACCTACGAATTCAAACCCACTTCTCCAACACCAGTCTTTGATCCAGTCTTTGCTTTTAACTCTCTAATCTTATCGACACTATGCCAATTTGCTCAGATGAGACATCCTGAGCCTGGGCACCAGGCTGGCAACACAGCCGTCAGGACTCTCGATCCTTGTGATAGAGAATTATGTCTGTGCTATCCTCAATTACAACTACGTGTCTCTTCTCCTCCCCCTCTTGAACGGCTCCCTGATCCATGGTGCCATAGTTAGGCTGCTCATCATTGCTGCAGCCCCCACTCGCGTCTGCACAGGAAGCAAGTATCTCCGACCTGTTAGACAAGCTCAAGTGCTGAGGCTCCTCCAACACTGTCTCTTGAATCCCCATACCTGCCTCACTCACAGTCACATCCTCAACAACCTGATCACGGCCTGAATTGGAAGTTGTTAATCTAATGGGTGTGACTTCCTCAAGAAACAGACGGCATCCAGGTAAATCTCCCCTTCCCTGATGCGTCACAGCGATTAAAGCTCAGATTCTGAGCTGAGTTCGTCGATCAACCAACACTTGCTGCAGATGTGGTCACCAGGAACCACATTGGGATCCACCAGCACCATGCAGCTGCAGCACATCACGTGATCCTGCATCCTTATTTTACTTATTCCCACTGACTCCTTTATAAAATTTCCCGCTTGATACGAACTCACATGCTAGCTCTGCATTCCCTTCATCAGTCGGTCTCGCCGAGCGTCTTCAGCCAAGGTGCTCGGTTCTGTACTTGGCTTCAACATGGCTTCCCTTCCAACACGACCGCTCCCAACAGCTTGTTTCGCTAAATATTGCCTTCCTTTTACTGGCTGCTGCCTCTCTTCCTCAGCCATTCAAATGCCCGCTTCTTTAGATAACCTGCCTAATCAATCAAAAAACCTGCTCTCTCTTTATTCTCCCGCCAATCTTTCAAAATTAATTTCTCTGCTTTCAAAATGGTTGCTCATGCACTCTGTGGTTTTGGAAGATTAAAAACAAATTCTCAGTACTGTACCAGTGCCTGCTGAACTGGTTTTCTGTATATCAGTGGCTTCCTGTTCATCTTGTGCTCATCTGTCAGTCAGTGATTGGTCCGCAGGAGTTTTATGTAGATTGCTGCACCCAATTGCGTTTGATTCCAATGGTTCCAAAAGCCTCCAAGATGCCAGAACTACAGGTATATAAGATGCAGCAGCATTGGAAACCTCATCCACACAGAGAGCTGGGAGAGAGACAGGTGGGAACAGCAGCAGGATATGCCCACCTTCACTCTGAAACTTGACACTAATGATGAATCGTTTTTTTGTGTTTCAGGTTCGAGGAAGGAAACATGATGTTGGTGTGGGTTTTGGTGCTGACCGCACTGCTTGCCAGTGATGTGACAGGTAAGGTCCATTGATTCCAGGAGCTTTAGAAATATATTGGTGTGAGGAATGAATGCACTGTGTTGGGACTGTGGATCATGGGAATTTGTGGACATTGGGAGTGGTCGGGTTGTGGTAGGAAATGTCTCTTGTCTGGGATACTCATCTCAAAGCTGCTGAGTTGGAAGGTGAGTTGGAGACTCTCCTCCACATCAGGAGACAGAGATTTCTCCACGGTGACGCTTCACAGAAAAACAGAGTTGCAGGAAGAGGGATATGTGACTCTCTGTCAGGAACCCAGGGGATGCAGAGGAGAAGGTTCTGCAGGCACTGGTCCAATGCAACGGGTGCAGTGTACTTGCCCGCTGTGAGGGTGAGGATGGAGGCTTGAGGGAGGATGGCCAGAGTGCTGGCAATGGTACAGAGGAGAGAGACAGAGAATGATTGTATTTACAGTGGTCAATGGAAATTTAATTCAAATTCTCTGTGACGTGTTTGTGTGTGATCAGTAGCAGATCACAAAGGAAGAAAACTAATTTCATTCATGAAACAAAGCCCTGGGGTTATTGTGGAGCAGAGAGACCCCAGGGTACAATTACACTATTAGTACACAGTTCCCTGAAAGTGGTGATGTAGGTGGACAAGTTGGTGAAGAATGTGTTTGGCACTCTTGCCCACATCAGCTGGGCCTTTGATTAAAAGAGTTAGGATACATGTTACAGTTGTAGAAGATGTTGCTGAGACTGCACCTGGAAATTGTGTGCTGTTCTGATTGCCCAGCTATAGGAGGATGTGAGAGAGGGTCCAGTAAATATTCACAAGGATGATATCAGAACTGGCTGAGAGTTATAAGATAGGTTGGGTCTATTGCCGTTGGACTGAAGTTGGCTTCAGGGTGAGTATTTAGAGGTTTATAAAATCACGTGAGGCTTAGGTAGGGTAGAAGGACATAGTGCAGAGGAGTGTAAAACCAGAGGGCATAGGTTTAGGGTGCAAGTGGAAAGATTGAAAGGGGATAGAGCAAGTGTTTCCAATGAAGATGCCAGAGGAAGCAGTACAGACAGGTAGAATTGAATAGACATTTACACAGGGCCATAGATAGGAATGAATGAGAGGACATGTGCCAAAAACAGACAATCGGTCTCACTCAGGACGACACTTCAGTTGGTTTAAAATTCTGAATCTCTTCAATTTACAGGAGCAAACAATTCATTGGAAGAGGAGACCCGTGTTCTATCCCAAGGACGCTGTGTGAAAGGCTGGTATAAATATCCTAGACTAAACAACTGTTACCGTTTTTTTCCTCGAAGAAGGTCATGGATAAGTGCTGAGGTAAGTCCCTGAAACCAGTGGTTGCTCTGGGAGGTCTGGGGAACATTGCTCTCTGCTGGTTCATTCCCATGAACTCACAGCACAGCCTGTCGTTGAATTGCCTGCGATGAGTCCATGTGTTCCACGGGTGCGCTTCACTGCAGCCGTGGGCTCCGGTTTCTATCGCTCGGACCAGTGGGTGAAATATTGAGATTTGGGGGAAGCTCCACATTCCCCAATACGGTCACGGTGGCGCAGCGGCAGAGTTGCTGCCACACAGTGAATGCAGCGTCGGAGACCCGGGTTCCATCCCGACTACAGGTGCTGTCTGGACGGAGTTTGTACGTTCTCCTCGTGACCAGCGTGGGTTTTCACCCAGATCTTCGGTTTCTTCCCACACTCCAAAGACGTACAAAGGTTAATTGGCTTGGTAAATGTAAAAATTGTCCCTAGTGGATATAGGATAGTGTTAATGTGTGGGGATCGCTGGTTAGCGCCGACCCGGTGGGCCGAAGGGCCTGTTTCCTCGCTGTATCTCTATACTACACTAAACTAAATCCAGGAGTAAACGCAGAGCTGGGGTTCTTGATTAAAGAACGAGAACTCTGTGTCTCGGGGATAAAGTTACCCATTGCCAATGTCTCTTTTGACGATTTATTTGAGGGATCTTGAGACGCACTAATTCTCAACAAATAAACTATTTTGTTTGTTTAAAGGCGTTTTGCAAACGTCAACCACATTCTGGACATCTGGCAACTGTGACCTCGCTCATACACAACAAATTCATTCTGGAAGTGATTCGCGCATCTTGCAAACCGAAGAGACATGTTTGGATTGGCCTAAACAACAAAGCTAAGGTACAGTTAATGATGACACGTTAGCTTACAGGTCGTCACCACACTGGCCAGACCTGCATTTGTTGTCCTTCCCTGGTCATCCACTGCCCTTTTCAGAGGGCAGGTTAAAGTCAACACTTTGATGGATCTCTGGTGTCACATCTTTGTTCAGAGATAGAGTTACACATGACGCCCGGAGCACTCACTGGAAACCCGCTCGGTCACAGGGAGAAGGTGCAAACTCACACGGATAAAACTGGACGTCTCTGTCTTTGTCTGAGCGATCCTACATTATATTTGTGTTCAATTACCATCTTTTACTCATTTTCTGAGTTACCAATATTCCTCTTCTCTGACCTTTACTCTCAGATCCTGTCAGTTTCATCCCAAGGATCCTGTTACTTCCATGAGATTCCCCCACCCTGCCAGTCCATAGTTTAAACTCCCATCCACTGCCCTACTTGTCCCGGCTGCTCGTATTCTGCTCTCACTCCGGCTCAGGTACAGCTCCTCCCTGTATTGTTCATGGCAGCTGACTCAGCATTCCAACACCAATGACCATTCATTTACACCCCCAGGGAGGGTCTTTCACATGGATCGATGGATCATCTTCGAAATACCGACGCTGTGATGCTGATGAAGGAAATAAAAGACGACGTTGTTGGCTCATTCGTCGTAAGTGTAACAGTGACAGAAATGGTGTTTTGTTGGAAGTGAATTTGAGACAGTTTTGAACAGGAGGTGACCTCCACAGACCTGCTGTTACACAGAGGGAGGGAACCAACCCCATGGGTCCTGTGCTCTGCAGAACTGGACTGACTGCCCAGCAGTGAGAGGAGGATGTATGGGATGTAATGCAGGAGTCAGGGGAACAGACACCGAGTGTAACTGTGCAGGAGGAATGTACAAGGGGGCAACACTGGAGTTAGAGGAAGGTACAGTGTGGCATGACACATTCTGGATTTAGTGTTGTCCAATGAACCAGATTTGATAAAGAGAACTCGAGGTAAAGGAGCTGCTTGGAGGTAGTGATCATAATATGATTCGTTTTAATCTTCAATTTGAGGGGGAAGAGGTTAAATCAGAAGTGTCAGTGTTGCAGTTGAACAAAGGGGACTATGAAGGCATGAGAGAGGAGCTGGCCAAGGTAGACTGGAAAGGGATCCTAGCAGGAATGACGGTGGAACAGCAATGGCATGAATTTCTGGGCATAATCCGGAAGATGCAGGATCATTTCATTCCAAAGCGGAAGAAAGATTCTAAGGGGAGTAGGAGGCAACCGTGGCTGACAAGGGAAGTTAGGGATGGAATAAAACTAAAAGAAAAGATATATAACACAGCAAAGAGTAGCAGGAAGCCAGAGGATTAGGAAACATTCAAAGGACAACAGAAGGTAACAAAACAGGCAATACGGGCTGAAAAGATGAATCAGAGGGGAAGCTGGCCAAGAATATAAAAGGACGGTAAAAGCTTCTTTAGGTATGTTAAGAGAAAAAGATTAGCAAAGACAAATGTAGGTCCCTTGAAGGCAGACGAGGGTGAAATTATTATGCATAACAAGGAAATGGCAGAAGAGTTGAACAGGTACTTCGGATCTGTCTTCACTAAGGAAGACACAAACAATCTCCCAGATGTACTAGAGGACAGAGGATCTAGGGGGATAGAGGAAAGAAATTTGCATTAGGCGAGAAATAGTATTGGGTAGACTGATGGGACTGAAGGTTGATAAATCCCCAGGGCCTGATGGTCTGCATCCCAGGGTACTCAGGGAGGTGGCTCTAGAAATAGTGGACGCATTGGTGATCATTTTCCAATGTTCAATAGATTCAGGATCAGTTCCTGTGGATTGGAGGATAGCTAATGTTATCCCACTTTTTAAGAAAGAGAGAGAAAACGAGGAATTACAACCCAGTTAGCCTGACATCAGTGGTGGGGAAGATGCTGGAGTCAATTATTAAAGAGTTTATAACGGTGCATTTGGATAGCAGTAAAAGGATAAGTCCAAGTCAGCATGGATTTATGAAAGGGAAATCATGCTTTACTAATCTTCTGGGATATTTTGAGGTGGTGACAAGTAAAATGGATGAAGGGGAGCCAATGGATGTAGTGTTTCTAGACTTTCAGAAACCATTTGATGAGGTCCCACACGGGAGATTGGTGAGCAAAATTAGAGCACATGGTGTTGGGGGCTGAGTGTTGACATGGATAGGGAATTGGTTGGCAGACAGGAAGCAAAGAGTAGGAGTAAACGGGTCCTTTTCAGAATGGCAGGCAGTGGTGAGTGGTGTGCCGCAAGGCTCAGTGTTGGGGCCGCAACTATTTACCATATGTATTGATTTGGATGAAGGAATTAGAAATAACACTAACAAGTTTGCAGATGACACAAAGCTGGGTGGCAGTGGGAACTGCAAAGAGGATGTTAGGAGGTTGCAGAGTGACCTGGACAGGTTGAGTGAGTGGGCAGATGCATGGCAGATGCAGTATAATGTAGATAAATGTGAGGTTTTCCACTTTGGCGGCAAAAAAAAAGGAGGCAGATTATTATCTCAATGGTGTCAGGTTAGGTAAGGGGGAAGTGCAGCGAGATCTGGGTGTCCTTGTACCCCCAGGCACTGAAAGTTGGCGTGCAGGTACTGCAGGCCGTGAAGAAAGCTAATGGCATGTTGGCCTTCATAACGAGAGGATTTCAGTATAGGAGTAAAGATGTTCTTCTGCAGTTGTATAGGGCCCTGGTAAGACCACATCTGGAGTATTGGGTACAATTTTAGCCTCCTAATTTGAGGAAGGACATCCTTGCAATTGAGGTAGTGGGCGTAGGTTCATGTGATTGATCCCTGGGATGGCGGGACTGTCATATGAGGAAAGATTGAAAAGACTAGGCTTGTATTCACTGGAGTTTAGAAGGATGAGAGGGGATCTTATAGAGACATATAAAATTATAAAAGGACTGGACAAGCTAGATGCAGGAAAAATGTTCCCAATGTTTGGGGAGTCCAGAACCAGGGGCCACAGTCTTAGAATAAAGGGGAGGCCATTTAAAACTGAGGTGAGAAGGAACTTTTTCACCCAGAGAGTTGTGAATTTGTGGAATTCTCTGCCACAGAGGGCAGTGGAGGCGAAATCACTGGATGAATTTAAGAGAGAGTTAGATAGAGCTCTGGGGCTAGTGGAATCAAGGGATATTGGGAGAAGGCAGGCACGTGTTACTGATTGTGGATGATCAGCCGTGATCACAATGAATGGTGGTGCTGACTCGAAGGGCCAAATGGCCTCCTCCTGCACCTATTTTCTATGTTTCTATAAAGAAAGAACTACTCAGCCATTTGACTGTTCAATAAACATTAGAGAGGCTGTGGAGCAGAGAAGTCATGGAGCTCACTGTTCCATTCGTGCACAGCAGGTGGAGCTCAGGAGCACGTCATCAGGGCAGAGAGCACAGATGTACCTAAGGGAGAGGTAGATGGAGAAAGGAATAGACGGATGTGTTGATGGGGTCGGATGAAGGGAGGGGGGAGGCTGGTGAGGAGCAGCAACAGTAGCATGGATCCATGGGCCGAGTGGTCTGTTTCTGTGCTCTACGTGCATGGGAACACCCTAACTCTAAAAAAACTGGGTGTAACGCTACAGATATGGGAATGTGCACTGGTGTAAAATCCCCAGATTTAGACATGACATCGGTTGCACAAGTTCCAGCTCCAGAGATTCCAGACTCTGCACCCGTTGCGTGAGGTCAATGGAATGGGGAGGGCTGGGTTTATCTGACGGCACAGACGTGTTGTCCAGCCCACACAGAGAGTTCCAGCCCAGGGAGAGCCCACACACTTCAGGCTGGGACAGTCCAAACCCCCGTAAATATTGGGGGCTTCAGGTTTCAGCAACACACACTCTGACTGCACCTGGCACCTCCACAGAAGTGACTCCCTTTATTTACAAGGAAAACTCACCGATCAAGAGTCAGGGAACATTAATGGCTCACAGACTCTGACTCAAATAGATGGTACTTTTAGACCAGGTAGAAAACAGGAAATGCTCGAAACACTCAGCAGGTCAGGCAGCACCTGTGGAGAGAGGCACAGAGATAACATTTAAAATTATGAACCTTCTATTTCTTCTCGAGATATCATTTCCCTCAACACCTGTTTGTTTCATCTGACAGATCGAGTATTTCCAGCATTTAATTATTTATTTAAGACATTCCGCATCTGCAGCAATTTTCTTGTGGACTAACAGGAAAATGCTTTCTCCTTTCCTGCTTCTAGGGAATGGATCTTGGAGGTCGATAAGGTGTGGCCACAGACGTCCTTTTGTTTGTACTTACCGATTGCACTGAGTTTAGAAGACTCCAGAATGGTCCACTCATCCTTTCCAGCAGTGGATCCAGTGCTTTGATTTCTTTGTAGCCACTCTCACTGTCTGTGGTGACTGTACTCACTTAGCTTCTCAGCCAATAATAAAGAGAACTGCATCATGAGCTGTGTGTTTGGTGCTGTGTGAGTCCAGTTTCTCGCAGCCTTCCTGTCCCACTGTTACTTCCTCCCCACCTCTGCACTCAGTGCTGCGCTGAGGAGAAGGCGGCACACACTTGAACTCTTGTCCTTCGGCCGCACCTGGTGTGTCGGGTCCCGGACACCGCACCTGGGAGAGAAATAAAGGCTGTGGAGAGGATACATGGGGAGTTAGTGGAATAGTTGCAGGGAGAGAGCTTTCACAGTCCTGTGGGTGGGCTGCAGAAGATGAACTGGGCCCAGAAATTCCTCAGCACATCTGTATGAAAACCTCTGATGTCTGTTTATAAATCAGCTCAACCTGGTGTCGGGCAAATTCCCCATGATTCTGGCAGTCTTGGCAGGTGTCGGGACAAGATGTGAAGGAAGTCAAGCCTTGCCCAACTCTCCAGTCAATGCCCTGATGCAGAGTGAGAGAGATGGTGGGAGTAACTCAACATTACTTCACTCTCACCCACTTGGTTTATTCACTCCTCTCACTCTTGCTTCCTATTTCATTACATTTTATACCTACGTTAAAAACAAGTGGGTGGCCGGAGAGAAGGTATGATCACTCAAGGATAAAGCAGGAACTTTATGTTTGGAATCAGAGGATGTGCACAAGATATTAAGCGAGTAATTTGCATCTGAATTCACCATGGAGAAGGACATAGTGGGATTAGTGTGATGTGTACAAACATCCTCGGGCAGTTAGAGATCAAGATGGAAGTGGTGCTGGGTCTCTTGAAGACCATTGAGGTGGATAAATCCCCAGGGTCCTGATGAGTTCCATATCAAGTTATTGAGAGTTCATAAGTTCATAAGTGATAGGAGCAGAATTAGGCAATTTGGCCCAAGTCTGCTCCACCTTTCAATTATGGCTGATACATCTTTCCCTCTTTACCCCATTCTCCTGCCTTCTCCCCATAACCTCCGACACCTGTATTAACCAAGAATCTATGAATCGTTGCCTTAAAAAATATCCATTGACAGCATCCACAGCTTTCTGTGGCAAAGAATTCCACAGATTCAACACCCTCTGACTAAATAAATCTCCTTCCTAAAGGATCATCCTTACATTCTGAGGCTATGACTTCTGGTCCGATACTCTCCCATTAGTGGAAATACCCTCTTCACATCCACTCGATCCAGGCCTTTCATTATTCAGTAAGTTTAATTGAGTTCCACCACATCCTTCTAAACTCCAGCAAGTACACGCCCAGTGCCGTCAAACACTCATGTTTTAACCCAGTAATTCCTGGGATCATTCTCGTAAACCTCCTCTGGATCCTCTCCAGTGTCAGCACATCCTTCCTCAGATATGGGGTCCAAAATTGCCAATTTCTCCAAATGTTCTGACCAGTGCCTTATAGAGCCTCACCCAGCCACCGGTTAGTCATTGTGCCCTGGGGGTGCCTCCCGCAGCCGACCCTGAAGCATTCATAGTGATTTGAGCGCATGGGGTGGAGGGTGGAAGACATCGGTTTCGCTTACCGGCTTTTTGTTTCCTTGTGTCAGTTCCCGCCGTCTCTTCACTATCCCCTCCAGCCGTTGGGGGCGAGCACAGCAGGGCTTGGTGGCTTGTCTGTTGGGGAGGGGTTTCCCAGCTCCATGGTGAGTGAGCCTGGTCTGCTGTGGCACCATGGTCTGCTGTGCCTCACCACCTCACCCACTCTGCCCTATGTGGCAAGTTGCAAACTGTGAAGCCAGAGGGAGGAAAGATGCTAATTGAGCAGTGAAAGCAGCAAATTGTGTAGCAAAGTGTGTTGTGAAAGTAGCAAATTGTGTAGTGAAAGTAGTAAATAGGAATTGTGAACCCAAAGGAAGGAAAATAGGGGGGGGGGGAGGGAGATAGAGGTGGGAGTCCAGGTGCTCCACAAACGGGGGGAGGGGAGGGGAAAGGGGGGTTGTGGGGGAGAAGGTGGAGGGGTGTGGTGAGATCAGTTAGAGGTTAACTAAAATTGTTGAATTCAATGTTCATGCCATTGGTTTGTAAACTATCCAAGTGGAACATATGGTGTTGTTCCTCCAATTTGCGTGCAGCCTCACTCTGGCAGTGGAGGTGGCCCAGATGAGAATGGTCAGTATGATAATGGGATGGGGAGTTTAAATAGTTAGTAACTGGGAGATCCAGTAGGCTTTGACGTACCGAGCGCAAGTGTTCAGCGAAACGGTTGCCAAGTCTACGCTTGGTCTCGCTGATGTACATGAGGCCACATCAGGAACAGTGGATGCAATAGAGGAGGTGAATGTGAACCTCTGTCTCAGCTGTATGGACTGCTGAGGTGCCTGGATGGAGGTGAGGGAGGAGGCATAGGGACAGGTGTTACCTCTCTTGCGGTTGCAGGGAATTCATGGGGAGGGGTGGTGAGGGTGGCAAGGGAGGAGTGAACCAAAGAGTTGCAGATGGAGCCATCTCTGCAGAAACGATATAGGGGTGAAGATGGGAAGATGTGACTGGTGGAGGGATCATGTTGGAGGTGTCAGAGGAAGGTGTGTTGAATGTGGAGACTGGTAGGGTGAAAGGTGAGGACCAGGGGAACTTTATCCTTGTCCCGTCTGGGGGGAGGGGTGCAAGCGTAGAACAATGGCACGAATGAGAGAATGATAGAATTAGGGAAACCACGTTTACTAAGGGATGTGGACACCTCGGATGACCTAGAATGGAAAGTCTCATCTTGGGAGCAGATATGGTGGTAATATAGATGGATTGGTTAATACATTTGCAGATCACACCAAAATAGGGGGAGTTGCAGCCATGGACAGAGCAGGATTTGGGCATGGAAATTGCAGGTGGCATTTAATCTGGGCAAGTGTCATGTGTTGCACATTGGGAGGTTGAACATAAGGGGAAAGCATCCAGTTAATGAATGACAAGACCCTAAACAACATTGATGAACAGAGGAATTGGGTTCCACATCTCCCTGAACGTGGGTGGTCGTTGGTCGGCACGTTTCTCGGTGGGGCCGAAGTGTTTGTTTCCATGCCGTATCTCTGAACAAAACTAATCAGTCCCGATCCTAAACATCGCATATCCATGTTTTCCAATTGCTGCCTGACCTGCTGAGTTACTCCAGCACGTTTTGCTCAAGGTTCCAGCATCTGCAGTTCCTCGTGTCTATCTTATGCGCATTGATAGACGTCACTTTGCCAATGAGAAGGCAAGAATACTTTAGTTGTCTCCAGTAATTATGTACCTGTTAATTTGTGGAGGGATTCCCATGACGTTTAGTGGTGTGGGTGATGGGTCAAAAGTACCAAGTGGTATTTAGGGACAGGTTGTTATCAAAGCCTTCCATCACAGTGAGGAGGTGACTGGAGGAGACTCACTGTGATGGATGTTTCTTTTTTGTTTTGTGTTGGTTTTGTGATTGTGTGCGTTATTGCTTTATTTTTATTGCTTCTTATTGTTGGACTGTGCGTAACGGAATATCGTCCAAAAGACATGTTATTTTGGATAAAGGCTATCCTGATCTGATTGTGATGGTCGGCTGCTCTGGTAGGATAGATTGCATGGGATCCAAGGAGAGGAGGGAAAATTGACATCTTGGAAGGAAGCAGATGATTATGGTGGAAGGTTGCTTCTCCGACTTAAAGGCTATGACTACTGGTGTGCCTCAAGGTGTGGTGCTGGCCCATTGCTGTTTGTCCTCTATATCAATGATTTGGATGAGAACATACATGGCAAGATTAGCAAGTTTGCAGATGATACAGAAGTGGGTGGTAATGCAGATAGTGAAGATGTATATCAAAAATTGCAGCAGGGTCTTGATTGGTTGGCCAGGTGGTCTGAGGAATGGTTGATGGAATTTAATACAGATAAATGTGAGGTGTTGCATTTTGGGAAGTCTAACATGAGCAGAATCTACACAATCTGGTAGGGCTCTGGAGAGTGTGGTCGAGCAGAGGGATCTAGCAGTGCAGGTACATAGTTCCTTGATGGTGACGTCACAGGTAGAGAGGGTGGTCATGGAGGCTATTGGTGCGTTGGCCTTCATCAGTCAGAGTACTGAGTATAGATGATGGAAGGTCTTGTTGCAGTTATATAAGACATTGTGGAAAATTTTAAGGCCGAGATAGACACATTCTTGATTAGAACGGGTGTCAAGGGTTATTGGGAGAAGGCAGGAAAATGGGATTACAAGGCAGAGATCAGCCATGATTGAATGGCAGAATAGACTCGATGAGCTGAATGGCCTAATTCTACTCCTATAACTTGTGAACTTGTGAACATTGGTGAGGCCACATTTGGAGTATTACTAGACCAAGTGGACCCGTTGGGCCCAAACCTCTCCTGCATTGGTGCAGCACCCTCTCTTCCACCCCTCACCCCTCCAGATGTCCAGAGTCTCTTGCCCAGAGTAGGGGAATCGAGAACCAGAGAACATAGGTTTTAGGTAAATAGGAAAAGATTTTTTAGGAATCTGAGGGGTAATTTTTTTGCATAAATGTGGTGGGTGTATGGAACGAGCTGCCAGTGGAGGTAGTTAAGACAGGGACAGTCATAATGTTTAACAAAAATTAGATACGTACACGGATAGGACATGTTTAGATGGATATGGGCCAAATGCAGGCAGGTGGGAGTAGTGTAGATGGGACATGTTGGTCGGTGTGGGCACGTTGGGCTGAAGGGCCCGTTTCAACGCTATAAAACTCTATGACCCTATGTGACATTGAAACCACGGAGAATCCAGCTGAAAGGATGCGGGGCACAGCCATTGCGGTAGAAGGCACCAATGAGACTGAGGAAGAATGGTGCTACTTTCTTAGAATGGCCCAGACAGGGAGTGCAGATTCCCAGTGGCTCCATTTGTTGACTACATTAATTACCTGGAGGAGGGAAGGAAATGTACTGTAAGAGCTAATGATACAAAGTAGGTAAAACATAAAGCGCTGGGATAGTATTGGCAATTTTCCAATCAACTGGGACCACTCCTGACTCTAATGATTCCTGAAACATCACTACCTATGCCTCCATAACCTCTAAATCCACCTCTTCCAGAGCCCAAGGATGTAGTCCATTCGGCCCAGGTGACTTATCCACCTTCACGCCTTTCAGCTTCCTAAGCACCTTCTCCCTGGTTTCTTATACTACTGGGTTTGTATTCAAATACACCTTTAATTCGGTATTTACCTCCCTTCTCACACCGGTCCCGATTTTAACCAACCTTACTCTCTTACCCCTTCTTAAACTTTCCATCCCATTAATTTGGGAGACTTTCGTAACATTTCCTGCACTCTCTTCCGTTTAACGCCAGGCTTACACTTCCAATTTGCTGACCCCACGCGTCACTGTTTAGTTTCAAGCTCTATCCACAGCCCTAGTCACACGGTTTGCCAGGAGGCTGGTCCCAGTCGGGTTCAAGTGGAGTCCGTCCCGTCCGTACAGTTCCCTCCTTCCCCAATACTGGTGCCAATGTCCCACAAATTCAAACCCACTTCTTTCACACCAGTCTTTGGGCCACGTTTTCAACTCAAGATTTCAAATGTCCAAAAGACCACTTGCTCTGCCTTTAGAATTTGAAGTGATTGGGTAACAAGAGAAAATCCAGAGAAAGAAATGGTCATTTGACCCATCAGTCCCACCACAAAGTGAAAATAGGAGCGAGTGAAGTGGTCTGTGTAAATAATCAGTTATTTATGAAATATTTGCCTGGATATTACATCTTAATTGGCCCCATTGATAATATAAATTGGACTCATATCATAAACAGATACTGGGACAATAAAGCGTTGAAATACAGTGCCACATTCTCCAGTCACAATTGGAGCTCACAAGACATTTCTGTGGCTTCCTGTACATCTTGTGCTAATCTGTCGGTCAGTGATTGGTCAGCAGGAGTTTTATGTAGATTGCTGCAGCCAATTGCATTTGATTCCAATGGTTCCAAAAGCCTCCAAGATGCCAGAACTACAGGTATATAAGATGCAGCAGCATTGGAAACCTCATCCACACAGAGAGCTGGGAGAGAAACAGGTGGGAACGGCAGCAGGATATGCCCACCTTCACTCTGAAACTTGACACTAATGATGAATCGTTTTCTTGGGTTTCAGTTTCGAGGAAGAAAACTTGATGCTGGTGTGGGTTTTGGTGCTGACCGCACTGCTTGCCAGTGATGTGATAGGTAAGGTCCATTGATTCCAGGAGCTTTAGAAATATATTGGTGTGAGGAATGAATGCACTGTGTTGGGACTGTGGATCATGGGAATTTGTAGACATTGGGACTGGTCGGGATGTGGTAGGAAATGTCTCTTGTCTGGGATACTCATCTCACAGCTGCTGAGTTGGAAGGTGAATTGGAGACTCTCCTCCACATCAGGAGACAGAGATTTCTCCACGGTGAAGCTTCACAGGAAAACAGAGTTGCAGGAAGAGGGATATGTGACTCTCTGTCAGGAACCCAGGGGATGCAGAGGAGAAGGTTCTGCAGGCACTGGTCCAATGCAACAGGTGCCGTGTACTTGCCCGCTGTGAGGGTGAG